>NC_073303.1:17611272-17858772 GCF_027595985.1 Sorex araneus
CTTCATGAACAGAGGGAATAAGGCAGATGGAATAGAGAAGGGATCACTAAGAAAATGATGGCTGGAGGAACCAGTTGGGTTGGGAGATGCATCCCGAAAGTAGATAATGGACCAAACATGATGTCCTCTCAGTGTCTGTGTTGCAAGCTATAATGTCCAAAAGTAGAGAGAGGCAGGGGGAAGGTAGGGAAGGGGGGGTATACCCAGAATATTGGTGGTGGGGAATGTGCACTGGTGGAGGGATAGGTGTTTGATCATTGTGAGATTGTAACCCAAACATGAAAGCTTGTAACTATCTCACGGTGATTCAATAAAAAAATTTTTTTTCTTTTTGGGTCACACCTGGCGATGCACAGGGGTTACTCCTGGCTCTGCACTCAGGAACCGCTCCTGGCGGTGCTCAGGGGACCATATGGGATGCTGGGGATCGAACCCGGGTCGGCCGCGTGCAAGGCAAACGCCCTACCCACTGTGCTATCGCTCCAGCCCCACAATAAAAATTTTTTAAAATTTTTTAAAAATCCTTTCTGTTTTCCTCCAGTGGGGAAAAAAAGAAGAAGAAGAAGAAGAAAAGCTAGCAGCATTGTGTAGAAGCAAAGTTCAGAAAGTTTTCCCACCCTTTTACAAATGTTTATTGTTCACTGAGCAAAGTCAATAGCATCAAGAAATTCTAATGATTGTTAAAGAAAAAGGTTTGTTTGTGTTTTTTGGGTTGATTTTTTTTGCAACTTTGTTCCTTTGCTTTCTCTCTGAAAATTTAGGAGTCCTTGGGTTTAGAAAATGCTAAAAGACTGGCCTGAGGCTTATAGTTTAGAGGGTGTGACAAACTCTGAGGGAGAAGCTGCCCCCTTTACATTGTATTTTGGCTGTGTTTGGGCTAAAGCTGAAGGCTTGGAACATTTTTACACTAATTAGGACCTCAGGGACTGAGGGACTGGAGCGATAGCACAGCGGACAGGGCGTTTGCCTTGCACAAGGCCAACCCGGGTTCAATTCCTCGTCCCTCTGGGAAAGCCCGTCAAACTACTGAGAGTGTCTCGCCCACCCGGCAGAGCCTGGCAAGCTACTCGTGGAGTATTCTATATGCCAGAAACAGTAACAAGTCTCACAATGGAGACATTACTGGTGCCCGCTCGAGCGTCTTCATCACCATCATTACCTGCATTACCTTCATCACCTGCATTACCATCCCCCCATGATGTTTCTCTGCCATTTTCTGTACATGTAATGTAGGTTCTTTGTATGTTCCTCAGTTGTGCATGCTCACCACTCTCCATCATGATAAATCGACAGGTTTCCTAAAAAACTACTGGAATATGTATGTTATGTTTAAGAGTAGGTACAGAGTCTACAGTGTAGGGATACATAGAAATATGTGTTGGGTGACGTCACTCTGTCTCTGCAGATCCCTAATCCCTCTCTTTGAAGCTGTTTTCCAGCCTGTGCTAGTGTGCACTCACTGGAGTGTCCTCTCACCAGCGTGTGCACTCACGGGAGTGTCCACTCACCAGAGTGTGCTGTTACCAGAGTGTGCAAGCACAAGAGTGTGCACTCCAGGGAGTGTCCACTCACCGGAAGTCCACTCCCGAAAGTGTCCACTCATGGGAGTGTTCTCTCCCGGGAGTGTTCACTCTCTGGAGTGTGCACTCACGGGAGTGTTCACTCTCCAGAGTGTGCACTCAAGGGAGTGTTCACTCACCGGAGTGTGCACTCATGGAAGTGTTCACTTACCGGAGTTTGCACTCACGGGGGTGTCCACTCACCTGTGCGGCCACTCACCTGAGCGGCCACTCACGGGAGCGTTTGCTCACGGGTGTGTTTGCTCATGGGAGTGTGTGCTCACAGGAGTGTGAAATCACAGGTGTATGTACTTAATTTTGCCCACTAAATTGGCCAATTTTCTTGAAGACTACAATATTTGGGGCTGAAGAGAGAGTACAAAATGTAAGATCTACACACTCCCATGTGTACATACTCCCGTTGTATACTCACTGGATTGTGCACTCACGGAGTGTGTACTCACAAGAGTGTTTTCTCTAGGAGTGTGCACTTGCGGGATTGTGTACTCACAGGAATGTTTGCTCTCGAAAGTGTGCTCTCAAGTGAGTGTATGTATGCTCACGGAAGTGTGTACTCACGTTATTTTGTACTCACTGGAGTGTTTTATCCAGGGCGTGTGCACTCACGGGAGTGTTCGCTCAGGTGAGTGTTCACTCACGAGTATACACTCATGGGATTGTGTGCTCACGGGAGTGTGCATCATGGGAGTGAACGCTAATCGGATTGTATGCTCACGGGTGTGTTTTCTCACGAGAGTGTACTCTTACAGGAGTTGTGCTCACGAGAGTATGTACTTTTTTGTTACCCTTTTAATTGGCCAATTTTCTTAAAGACAACAATATATGAGGCTGAAGAGATAATCCAAAAGGTACTATGAATACACACCAGTGTGTACATACTCCTGTTGTGTACTCACAGGAGTGTGTACTCACAGGAGTTATTGCTCATGGGAGTGTGCATTCACGGGAGAGTGTACTCACGGGGGTGTTTGCTCACGGTAGAGTGCACTCACGGGAGTGAGTATCCACAGTAGTATTGGCTCAAGGGACAGTTTGCTCATGGGAATGTTTGCTCAGGGGAGTGTGTGCTCAAGGGAGTGTTCGATCAGTGAAGTGTGTGCTCATGGGTGTATGTACTTTTTTGACACCCATTAAATTGGCCAATTTTCTTAAAGACAACAATATTTGGAGCTTAAGAGATAGTACAAAAGGTACTAAGTACACACTCTCGTTTGTACACACTCCCGTTGTGTACTCATGGGAGTGTTTGCTCACAAAGTGTTCACTCACGGTAGTGTTTGCATAAGGGAGTGTGTATTCTTGGGAGTGTGCACTCGCAGGACCATGCACTCACAGGAGTGTACGCTCACAGGGGTGTATGCTTGCGGGAGTGTACGCTCACGGGAGTGTGCACTTACAGGGATGTACACTCACAGGAGTGTGTTTATTCACAGGCGTGTTTGCTCACGAAAGTGTGCACTCATGGGAGTGTTCACTCAAGGAAGTGTGTACTCATGGGACTGTTTACCCACGGAAGTGTGCACTCAGTTGAATATACGCTCACGGGAGTGTCCACTCACAGGAGTGTACTCACAGGAGTGTTTGCTCATGGGATGTGTTCACTCACAGGAGTGTATACTCATGGAAGTGTGACTTCACGGGAGTTTGCACTCACGGGACTGTTTGCTCACGGGAGTGTACGCTCACGGGACTGTACGCTCACAGGAGTGTGCACTCATGGGAGTGTTCAACCACAGGAGTCTACATGCACAGGAGTGTATGCTAACGGGAGTGTTTGGTCACGAAACTGTGCGTTCAAGGGTGTGTGCGCTCACAGGAGTAATGACTTTTTTGTTACCCATTAAATTGGCAAATTTTCTTAAAGACAACATATTTGGAACTCTAGACATAGTACAAAAGGTACTATCTACACACTCCCATGTGTACACACTCCCGTTGTGTACTCATGGGAGTTTCTACTCATAGGAGGATTTACTCAGTGGATTGTTCACTCATGGGAGTGTTTGCTCACCAGAGTGTGCACTCAGAGGGGAGTGTGAAGTCACTTGAGTGTGTGCTCACGGGAGTGTGCTCTCATGGGAACGTATGCTCACGGGAGTTTGTACTCACGGGAGAGTTTGCTCATTAGTGTGTTCACTCATGGATGTGTTTGCTCACGGGAATGTATTGTCATAGGAGTGTGTACTCACGGGAGTGACCAGTAGACTTTGGGGAGCGCAGGGCAGGACAGGAGGGAGTGCACGGGGATCACAAACCTTTTGAGAATAACGGCAGTGTTTGTGCATGCCCTTGGGGCAGAGGTGAAGGCAGATGCCCGCCCACTGGTCATGGCAGTAGACTTTGGGGAGCACAGGGCAGGACAGGAGGGAGTGCACGGGGATCACAAACCTTTTGAGAATAACCGCAGTGTTTGTGCATGCCCTTGGGGCAGAGGTGAAGGCAGATGCCCGCCCACTGGTCCTGGCAGTAGACTTTGGGGAGCACAGGGCTGGACGGGAACAACTCTTAATTATTGGCAAATTCTCATGCAGAGAAGTGACTTAACTTATATGAGAATCTAGGGAGAAACCAATATCCACTGGACACACTCTTACATCACTCAGGGATATTAATGTTAATTCTAACACTAATAATATTTAATATTTACTGAGTGGTGCTATATGGCAATGAATTAACAAGATTTTGACAGTATATTACAGTTCCTTTGATCTTTATCATGCAACTCTCTATATATGAAAACTTAAGACAGCAGAAAGTGATTCTCTGATAGTTCTGGAAACCAAATATGTGAAATCATGGTATCCCTCAAGAGGCTCTTGTGGAGAATCAATTCCTTAACCTTTTCGAGCTGCTTTAGCTGTTGGTTTCCCTTCATTTAGAAATAAAATCACATCAGTCTCTGCCACCATGACCACATTGCTGCATTTACTGTAATTTTTCCTCTTCTTCATTCTATAGTATTGTCATTACAGTAGAATATACTGAGATAATCCCACATGACTTCCTCGTCTCAATGTGTTTAAGTTAGTTACATGTAGAAAGACACTTTTTCCAAAATAAGATAGGATCAATACATTCCAGGAATTAGAATACCACATACAATTTGATAAGATACTTCAACCTTCTACATACAGAATGTGGTACAGACATGAGAATCACAATCAGGAAACTTGGTAACGAGGCAACTCCAACCATGCTCTTGGTATTTTCAATTTCGGACCACCAGTTCCAAACATAGCTTACAACTGTGACAAGCATCTAGAGCCCTGGTCTTCCCAAAGCAGATTCCAGAAAGAGTAACACCTGAACCTACCACTTTTCTCTCTGGGATTGTATAAAGATTTTCTTCTTTGGAAAGTGCGTCTAAAGATTTTCAGAAGCATGTCCACCTCAGAGGCCTATTTGGGAATTCTCCATCTCTTTGATCTTCTCCCTCCTCCCTGAGAATAACCCGAGTGTGTGTCTGGCTCGCTGCTTTCAATACAGGCTCCTCCCTCTACCCACAGAAAATAATGGACCCTCTTAGTTCTCTAGATTTCTGCTAAAGGAGGTGTTCAGCCACTGCAATCTACACAGGATAACTTTGAAAAAAGAAGAGAGAAAATGACATTCCTTCAAATATTAAAAATGAAAGTTGAAACTAACCTTAAACCTTCCACCTTCCAAATACAGGTCTAAAATTTGTATATCAAATTCTTGTGGCCACACAGTCCACATTTTACAGGCCTGGCAGTGCAGTTAGGAAAGCAAAGTCAAGATCTATTAGAATTCTGATTCCAGCTCATAGCCATGACTTCTATGATAATTTGCTCTTTTTCCATCACGTTTGATGGTTTGAGACTTTCACAGTTGTCACTGTTCTCCAGGTCGCTGACACCACCTCACCAAGGTTAAAGAAATAAGGGATAGAAAGGAGCAGAAAAAGGACCTTCGAAGAGAGTGTCTTATATATGACTGACTGTGGTTCAAACCACAGCCTTGCATGACCCAAATTCGCTCCCTACAAAAAAGGAGGAAAAGACCGCTCAGACCCTTAACAATGTTCATATTGGCACCAAATAGAAGCGAATATCAACCTTAAAGTTGATTAAATATATTATTTTATGTGTATATTATAAATGTTTATGTAATATACTTCAGCACAGCAGGTAGGGCGTTTGCCTTGCATGCGGCTGTCCCAGGTTTGATTCCTCTTTCCCTCTCAGAGAGCCCAGCAAGCTACCAAGAGTATCCTGCCCGCATGGCAGAGCCTGGCATGCTACCCGTGGCGTATTCAATATGCCAAAACAGTAACATTAGGTCTCACAATGGAGACGTTACTGGTGCCCGCTCTAGCAATTTGATGAACAACGGGACGACAGTGCTACGTGCTATGTACATAAGTATACAACTGTAGCACTGTAGTACTGTTGTCCCATTGTTCTTCAATTTGCTCAAGCAGGAACCAGTAATGTCTCCATCGTGAGACTTGCTGTTACTGTTTTTGTCATATCAAATATGCTACAGATAGCTTGCCAGGCTCTGCCTTGCAGATGGGATACTCTTTGTAGCTTTCTGGGCTCACTCCCATTGTGTACTCTCTGGACTGCGTACTCACGGGTGTTTGCTTAAGGGAGTGTGTGCACACAGAAGTGTGTGCTCACGGGAGTGTGCGCTGACGGGATGTGCACTCATAGGAGTATGTTCTTTTTTGACACCCATTAAATTGCCTGATTTTCTGAAAGACAACAATATTTGGGGCTGTAGACATAGTTGAAAAGGTACTATGTGCACACTCCCGTGTGTACACACTCCCTTTGTAAACTCACATGAATGTGTACTCACAGGAGTGTTTACTCTTGGGAGTGTTCACCCATGGGAGTGTGCACTCATGGGAGTGTACAATGACGGGACTGTACACTTACGGGAGTACACTAACAGGAGTGTGCACTCACGGGAGTGTGTGTACTCACAGGCCTGTTTGCTCATGGAAATGTACACAGACGGAGTGTACGCTTACGGGGGAGTGTGCACTTACGGAAGTGTGTACTCATGGGAGTGTGCACTCAGGGGAGTGTGCACTCACGGGAGTATGTACTCATGGGAGTGTTTCCATACAGTAGTGTGCACTCACAGGAGTGTGTACTCACAGTATTTTGTACTCACAGGAGTATTTGCTCAAAGGGAATGTGCACTCATGGGAGTGTTTGCTCAAGGAAGAGTGTGCTCACAGGAGTGTTCGCTCACGGGCTGTTTACTCACGGTAGTGTTCACTGACGGGAGTGACATTCACAAGAGTGTGCACTCACTGGATTGTGAATTCACGGAGTGTATGCTCACGAGTGTATGCACTCATGGGAGTATTTGCCACGGGAGTGTGTACTCATAGGAGTGTGCACTCATGGGAGTGTGTGTACTCATAGGAGAGTTTGCTCAAGGATGTGTGCACTCACGGGAGTGTACGCTTTCCGGAGTGTGCACACACTCTGTGTACACAACAAGAGATAGTCCCTTTTGTACTATCTTTTCAGCCCCAAACATTGTTTTCTTTAAGAAAATTGGCCAGTTTAATGGGTAACACTCCCTGAGTGCACACACTCTCGTGAGCAAACACTCCCATGAGCGTACGCTCTCCTGAAAGCACACTCCCCTGAGTGCACACCCACATGATTGTACACTCCCGTGAGTGAACACTCCCCTGGGCAAACACTCCCATCAGTACACACTTCTGTGAGTGGACACTCCCGTTAGCAAAAACCCACGTGACTGCATACTCCCTTGAGCAAACACTCCTGTGAATGCACACTCCTATGAGCAAACACACCTGTGAGTGAACACTCCTGTGAGTGGACACTCCAATGAGCAAACACTCCCATGAATACACATTCCCGTGAGTGCATACTCCCATGAGTGCACAATCCAGTGAGCAGAAACTCCCGTGCATACACACTCCCATGAGTACACACTCACGTGAGCGCACACTCCTGTGAGAAAAATATCCCGTGAGTGCACACCCCTAAGAGCACGTACTCATGTGAGTGCATACTCAGGTGAGTAAACACTCTGGTGCACATGACTGCACACTCCAACTAGTGCAGATTCCCATGAGTATACTCTTGTGAGCAAACATTTCCATGAGTGCACACTCCCGTGAGCAAACACTCCCATGATGCACACTCCAGTAAGTACACACACAGTGAGTGCACACTCCCATGAGTATACACTCCCATGAGTGCACACTCTCCTGAACAAACATGCCTGTGAGTACACACACCCATAGGTACACACTCCCATGACAGTACACTCCCATTAGTGCACACTCCTGTGAGTACACACTTCCATAAGAGCACACTCCCGTAATTACACACTCCCATAAGCGTACACTCCCGTAGTGCACACTCCCTTGAGCTAAAACTCCTGTGCATGCACACTCCCGTGAGTAAACACGCCCTTGAGTACAATATCCCGTGAGTGCAAACTGTTGTGAGGAAACACTTCCGTGAGTACACACTCCCATAAGTGCACATTCCTGTAAGTGCACACTCCCGTAACCGTACGCTCCCAATAGTACACTCTTCCGTGAGCAAAGACACCCGTAATTATACACTCCTGTGAGTGAACACTGCCGTCAACACACACTCCGGTGAGCATACACAACGTGGATGCACATTCCCATGAGCAAACACTCCCGTGAGTGAACACTCCTGTGAGTACACACTACCGTGAGTAGACAACGGGAGTGTGTACACAAAGGAGTGTGTACATAGTACCTTTTATACTATCTCTACGGTCCCAAATATTTCAGTCTTTAAGAAAATTGGCCAATTTAAAGGTTGTCAAAATAGTACATACTCCTATGAGCGCAAACTCTCTTGAGTGCAAAGTCCCGTGAGCACATGCTCCCGTGAGCTAACACTCCCATGAGTGCACACTCCATTGAGCAAACTCTCTCGTGACTGCACACTCCTGTGAGCACATAATTTCGTGAGTGCACATTCCCATGAGGACACAGTCCCATGAGTGTACACTTCCGTGAGTGCACACTCCCATGTGTTCAAACTCCCATGAGTGCACACTCCCATGAGTGCACAGTCCTGTTAGTACACACTCCCATGAGTATACACTCCCGTGAGTACACACTGCCGTGAGCATACACACCTGTGACTGTACACTCTGTGAGTACACACTCCCGTGTGTACACACTTCGGTGAGTATGTAATTTTTTGACACCCATTGAATTGGCCAATTTTCTTAAAGACAACAATAATTGGGGTTGAAGAGCTAGTACACCCCATCAGAAAATGGGGCGAAGAAATGAACAGAAACTTTACCAAGGAAGAGATACGAATGACCAAAAGGCACATGAAAACGTGCTCTACATCACTAATTATCAGGGAGATGCAGATCAAAACAACCATGAGATACCACCTCACACCACAGAGACTGGCACACATCCAAAAGAACAAAAGCAACCACTGTTGGAGAGGATGTGGGGAGAAAGGTACCCTTCTACACTGTTGGTGAAAATGCCGACTGGTTCAGCCCTTTTGGAAAACAATATGGACGATTCTCAAAAAATTAGAAATTGATGGGCCGGAGCGATAGCACAGCAGGCAGGGCATTTGCCTTGCATGCGGCCGACCCGGGTTCAATCCCCAGCACCCCATATGGTCCCCCAAGCACCGCCAGGAGTAATTCCTGAGTGTAAAGCCAGGAGCAACCCCTGAGCATCGCTGGGTTGTGACCCAAAAAGCAAAAAAAAAAATTAGAAATTGAGCTCCCATTTGACCCAGCAATAGCACTGCTGGTAATATATCCCAGAGAAGCAAAAAAGTATAGTCGAAATGACATCTACACTTATATGTTCATCGCAGCACTATTTACAATAGCCAGAATCTGGAAATAACCCGAGTGCCCTAGAACAGATGACTGGTTGAAGAAACTTTGGTACATCTATACAATGGAATACTATACAGCTGTTAGAAAAAATGAGGTCATGAACTTTGCATATAAGTGAATCAGCATGGAAAGTATCATGCTAAGTGAAATGAGTCAGAAAGAGAGAGACAGACATAAAAAGATTGCACTCATCTGTGGAATATAGAATAACAGAGTAGGAGACAAACACCCAAGAATAGTAGAATAAGTACCAGGAGGTTGACTCCATGGCTTGGAGGCTGGCCTCACATTCTGGGAGAAGGCAACTCAGATAGAGAAGGGAACACCAAGTAAAACGTGGTTGGAGGCCACACGCGGGGGAAGGGTGATGCGTGCTGAATGTAGACTAGAGACTGAACACAATGGCCACTCAACACCTTTATTGCAAATCACAACACCAAATTAGAGAGAGAGAACAAAAGGAAATGCCTGCCACAGTGGCAGGGTGGGGTGGGGGGAGATGGGATTGGGGGGTGGGAGGGATGCTGGGTTTATTTGTGGTGGAGAATAGGCACTGGTGAAGGGATGGGTTCTTGAACTTTGAGGGAAACATAAGCACAAAAATGTATAAATCTGTAACTGTACCCTCACGGCGATTCACTAATTAAAAAATAAACATAAATAAATTTAAAAATAATAAATAAATAAATAAAGCTAGTACACAGTGTATTAAGCACACTCCCATGTGTACACACTCCCATTGCGTCTCACAGTAGTGTGTACTCACAGGAGTGTTCGCTCACGGGAGTGTTTGCTCACGGGAATGTGCAGTCACAGGAGTGTGCCTTGCCCAGAGTGTATGCTCACGGGAGTGTGTGCTCACAGAAGTGCGTACTCACGGGAGTGTGTGTACACACGGCCGTGTTTCCTCACAGAAGTTTGCACTCAAGGGAGCATATGCTCACGGGAGTGTGCACTCACCGGAATATGTACTCACAAGAGTGTGCATTCACGGGAGTGTACACTATGGGAGTATGCACTCATGGGAGTGTATACTCACGGACGTGTTTGCTCACGAGAGTGTGTACTCGTGACAGTGTGTACTCATGGGAGTGTTTGCTCACGGGAGTGAAAACTCAGAGTGTGCACATACATGAGTGTACGCTCACAGGAGTCTACGCTCACAGGCATGTGCACTTAGGAGTTTACACTCATGGGAGAGTTTGCTGACGGGAGTGTGCACTCACAGGAGGTTTTGCTCACTGGAGTATGTACTTTTTTTTGCTCACTGGAGTATGTACTTTTTGGACACCCATTAAATTGGCCAATTTTTGTAAAGACAGCAATATTTGGGGGTGTAGAGATAATACAAAAGGTACTATGTACACACTACCGTGTGTACACACTCTTGTTGTGTACTCACGGGAGTGGGTACTCACAGGGTTGTTTGCTCACGGGAATGTTTGCTCACGGGAGTGTAAACTCATGGGAGTGTGCACTCATGGGAATGTTTGCTCACGAGAATGTGCACTCACAGAAGTGTGCACTCAAGGGAGTGTATGCTCACGGGAGTCCATGCTCACGGGCCTGTGCACTCAAGAGTTTACTTTCACGAGAGTGTTTGCTCACCAAAGTGTCCACTCAAGGGAGTGTGTTCTCACCGGAGTGTAAGCTCACAGGAGACTTTGTTTGCAGGAGCATGCAGTCATGGGAGTGTACGCTCACGGGAGTGTGCACCCAGGTAGTGGGTTCTTACGGAGTGTGTACTCACAGGAGATTACGCTCAAGAAAGTGTGCCCTCACGGGAGTTTGTGCTCACAGGAGTGTGCACTCAAGGGAGAGTGCACTCATTTGAGTGATTGCTCACGGGAGTATCCACACACAGGAGAGTGCACTCACAGGAGTGTTTTCTCCCAGGAGTGTGCACTCATGGGAGTGTGCACTCATGGGAGTGTGCACTTATGGGAGTGTGCACTCACAGGAGTCTTTGCTCACGGGATTGTATACTCATGGGAGCTTACGCTCAGTGGAGTGTGCACTCACAGGAGTGTGTACTCATGAGAGTGTACACTCACGGGAGTGTGTCCTTATTGGAGTGTGCACTCACACACTCGCAGGAGTGTCCACTCACAGGATTGTCCACTCACGAGAGTGTTTGCTCCTGGGAGTGTGCACCCACAGGAGTGTACGCTCATGGGAGTTTTTTCACGGGAGTGTTTGCTCACGAGAGTGTGGACTCAGGTTGTATTTGCTCACAGGAGTATGTACTTTTTTGTTACCCATTAAATTGGCCAATTTTCTTAAAGACAACTATATTTGGGGCTGAAGAGATAGTACAAACGGTACTATGTACACACCTCCGTGAGTACACACTCCTGTTGTGTACTCACGGGAGTGTGTACTCACAGGAGTGTGTACTCACGGGCGTGTTTGCTCACTGCAGTGTGCACTCATGGGACTGTGTACTCACGTGCGTGTTTGCTCCCGGGAGTGTGCACTCAAAGGACTGTTCATTCACTGGATTATTTGCTCCCAAAAGTGTTTGCTCACTGGAGTGTTTGCTCAGAAGAGTGTGTGCTCAAGTGAGTGTGAGCTCACGGGAAAGTGCGCTCATGGGAGTATGTACTTTTTGACACCCATTAAAATGGCCAATAATCTTAAAGACAACAATATTTGTGGAGGTAGAGATAGTACAAATGGTACTATGTACACACTCCCATATGTTCACACTCCTGTGTTTACTCACAGTAGCGAGAACTCACGGGAGTGCATGCTCATGGGTTGTGCAGTCACAGGAGTGTGTAATCACGGGAGTATGTGTATTCACTGCGTTTTTGCTCACAAAGTGAGCACTCACGTGAGTGTAGGCTCACGGAAGTGTGCACTAATGAAAGTGTGCACTCACAGGAGTGTGCACTCAAGGGAGTGTTTGCTCATGAGAGTGTGTACTCACGGTAGTGTATGCTCACGAGAGTGTGCACTCAAGAGAGTATGTTCTTTGTTGACACCCATTATATTGGCCAATTTTCTTAAAGACAACAATATTTGGAGCTGTAGAGATAATACAAAAGGTACTATATACACACACCCGTGTGTACACACTCTCATTGTATGCTCAAGGGAGTGTGTATTCACAAGAGTATTCGCTCACGGGAATGTGTGCTCACTGGAGTGTACACTCTGGGAGTGTGCACTCAGGAGTTCACACTCACGGGAGTGTTTGCTCACAGGAGTGTGCACTCACAGGAGTATGTACTCACCGGAGCATATGCTCATGGGAGCATATGCCCTTGGAGTGTGCACTCACCAGAGTGTATGGCCACAGGAGTGTGCACTCACAGAAGTGTGTACTCATGGGAGTGTGTACTCACCTGAGTGTTCACTCACGAGAGCGTGCACTCACCTGAGTGTGCCCTTACGGGAGTGTGCACTCACGGATATGTGCACTCACTTGAGTGGCCACTCACCGGTGTGTGCACTCACCTGAGTGTGCACTATCTGGAGTGTCCACTCACGGGAGCATGCACTCACAGGAGTGTGCACTCACGGAAGTGTGCACTCATGTGAGTGTCCACTCACCGGAGTGTGCACTCATGGAAGTGTGCACTCATGTGAGTGTCCACTCACCAGAGTGTGCACTCACCTGAGTATACACTTTCTGGAGTGTTCACTCGAGGAAGCATGCTCTCACGGGAGTGTGCACTCACAGGAGTGTCCACTTATGGGAGTGTGTACTCACGGGAGTGTGCACTCATGGAGTGTCCACTCACAGGAGTCTGCACTCAAAAGGGAGTGTGCACTCACCTGTTGTGCACTCATGTGTATGTCCACTCATCGAAGTGTGCACTCACAGGAGTGTTTGCTCATAGGTATGTTTGGCTCACGGGAGTTGTGCTCCCAGGAGTGTGTGATCACAAGATTATGTACTTTTTTACCCATTATATTGGCCAAGTTTCTTAGAGACTACAATATTTGTGGCTGAAGAGATAGTACAAAAGGTACTATCTCTACTCTCTTGTTGTATATACTCCTGTTGAGTATTCACCAGAGTGTGCACTCACGGGAGTGTCCTCTCATGAGAGTGTGCACTCACGGGAGTGTCCACTCATCGGAGTGTGCACTCCCGAGTGTGGACTCCCGGAGTATGCACTCGCGGGGGTGGCCACTCACCTGAGCGGCCACTCACGGGAGCATTTGCTCACAGGTGTGTTTGTTCATGGGAGTGTGTGCTCACAGGAGTGTGAGATCACAGGGTTGTGAGATCACCGGATTATGTCCTTATTTTTACCCATTAAATTGACCAATTTTCTTAAAGACTACAATAGTTGTGACTGAAGAGATAGTACAAAAGGTGAGATCTACACACTCTCGTGTGTACATACTCCCCTTGTGTACCCACAGGAATGTGTACTCACTGGAGTGTGCTCTCACGGGAGTGTACTCACAGGAGTGTTTTCTCACAAGAGTGTGCACTCCAGGAGTGTTTACTCACAGGAGTGTTTGCTCTCAGGAGTGTACGCTCACGGGAATGGTACTCAATGGAGTGTTTGTTCACAGGAGTGTTTGCTCACAGGTGTGTTTTCTCACAAATGTGTTTGCTCACAAGAGTGTATGATCTCGGGAGTGTGTGCTCACAGGAGTGACCAGTAGACTTTGGGGAGTGTAGGGCTGGACTGGACGGGAGTGCACAGGGATTCACAAACCTATTCAGAAGAATGGCGGTAATTGTGCAGGCACGTTGTGCAGAGGAGTGTACTCACAGAAGTGTTTCTCATGGGAGTGTGCACTCACTGGAATGTTTACTCATGGGAGTACTTGCTCACGGGAGTGTTTACTCACAGGAGTGTTCACTAACAAGAATGTTTGCTCACAGGAGTGTACACTCACCGTAATGTGCACTCACGCAAGTGTATGCTCACGGAAGTCTAAGCTCAAAGGAGTGTGCACTCTGGAGTGTTTGCTCATGAGAGTGTGCACTCACGGGAGTGTGTACTCATGGGAGTGCTTGCTCAAGAAATGTTGCACTCACTGGAGTGTTTGCTCGCTGGAGTGTTCACTCATGGGAGTATATACTTTTAGGACACCCATTTACTTGGCTAATTTTCTTGAAGACAACAATATTTGGGGCTGTAGAGATAGTACAAAAGGCACTACATACACACTCCCGTGTGTACACACTCCCATTGTGAACTCACAAGAGTTTGTACTCACAGCAGTGTTCGCTCATGGGAATGTTTGCTTACAGGAGTGTAAACTCAGGGGGATGTGCACTTACGAGACTATACGCTCACGGGAGTCTACTTTCTCTGGCATGTGCAATCTGGAGTTTACACTCACGGGAGTGTTTTCTATGGGAGTGTCCACTCATGAGAGTGTGTACTTTCGGGAGTTAATTCACAGGAGTATTTGCCCACAGGAATGTGGACTCACAGGAGTGTACGCTTATGGGACTGTGCCCTCACGAGAGTTTTCACTCACAGGAGTGCACTCACGGGAGTTTGTACTCATGGGAGTGTTTCCTCACTGGAATGTGCACTCACAGGAGTGTTTGCTCACTGGAGTGTGCACTCATGGTAGTATGTACTTTTTGGACACTCATTAAATTGGGCAGTTTTTGTAAAGACAGAAATATTTGGAGGTGTAGAGATAATGCAAAAGGTACTATGTACACACTTCATATGTACACATTCCTGTTGTGTACTCACAGGTGTGTGTTTCCACTGGAGTGTTTGATCACAGGAATGTTTGCTCACAGGAGTGTAAACTCACGGAAGTTTGCACTCACAGGAGTGTACACTCACGGGAGTCTAAGCTCACGGGCGTGTACACTCATGAGTTTACACTCATGGGATTTTTTGCTCATGGGAGTGTAAGCTCACAGGAATGTAAGCTCATGGGAGAATTTGCCCACGGGAGTTTGCACTTATGGGAGTGTACGCTCATCGGCTGTGCACACACAGTAGTGGATACTTAAGGAGTGTGCACTAATGGGAGTCTGTGTACTCACGTGCATGTTTGCTCACGTAAGTGTGGCAGTGTACGCTTATGGGAGTGTGCACTTACGGGTGTGTGTACTCACGGGCGTGTGCACTCATGGGATTGTGTACTTACGAGCGTGTTTGCTCAAAGAAGTGTGCACTCACAGGAATGTGTACTCACGGGTGCGTTTACTCACTGGAGTGTGCACTCACGAAAGTGTTTGTTCATGGGAGTGTGCACTCACAGTATTTTATACTCACCGGAGTTTTGATCCCGGGACTGTGCACTCACGAGAGTGTTCGCTCAGGTGAGTGTGCACTCACAGGAGTGAGTACTCATGGTAGTGTTTGCTCAGGGGAGTGTGTGCTCAAGGGAGTTGCGATCAGTGAAGTGTGCGTTCATGGGTGTATGTACTTATTTGACACCCATTAAATTGGCCAATTTTCTTAAAGACAACAATATTTGGGGCTTTAAGAGATAGTACAAAAGGTACTATGTACACACTCCCGTGTATACACACTACCATTGTGTATTCACGGGAGTGTGTACTCATGGGAGTGTTTGCTCACGGAGTGTTCAATCACTGGAGTGTTTGTTCGAGGGAGTGTGTACTCTTGGGAGTGTGCACTCGCGGGACCGTGCACTCATGGGAGTGTATGCTCACAGGGGTGTACGCTCGCGGGAGTGTACGCACACGGAAGTGTGCACTTACTGAAATGTACACTCACAGGATTGTGTTTATTCACGGACGTGTTTGCTCACGGAAGTGTGCACTCATGGGAGTGTTCACTCAAGGAAGTGTGTACTCATGGGACTGTTTACCCAGGGAAGAGAAAGAAAATGAAAATGAAAAAGAATGAAGGAAAAAGGAGTTTCAAAACCTATGGTATATTTGAGGGAAATGAGTCAAAAGCAGAGAGTCAAACAGAAAAATTGCACACATTTGTGGGATACAATAAAGAGACTGTGAGGCTAATACCCGAGGACAGTATAAACAAGGACCAGGAGGACTGGTCCATGGTTGAAAGCTTTCCACAAGTGGTGTAGAGGAGGTCATTAAGTATAGGGAAGGGACCACTATGACAATGATACGTGGAAATGTCAGTTTGGACAAGGATTGAGTGCTTTGGGGGCCGAAGTGATACCACAGTGAATAGGGCATTTGCCTTGCACGCAGCCCACCTGGGTTCAATCTCCGCCATTCCATATGTTCCTCCAAGCACTACTAGGAGTAATTCCTGAGTGTAGAGCCAGGAATAACCCTGAGCATTATGGGTGTGACCCAAAATGTCAAAAAAAATATTAAGTGCTGAAAGGAGGTAAAGGGATATATATATAATAACTTTTCAGTACCTGTATTGCAAATCACAACGCCCAAAAGGAGAGGAGAAGGAGAAGGAGGGAGGGAGGGAGGGAGGGAGGGAGGGAGGGAGGGAGGGAGGGAGGGAGGGAGGGAGGGAGGGAGGGAGGGAGGGAGGGAGGGAGGGAGGGAGAAGAAAATTGTCATGGGGCAGGTGAAGGTTGGGGATGGTGGGAGGGAAACTGGGGACATTGGTGGTGGGAAATGTGCACTGGTGAAGGGACGGGTGTTGAAACATTGGTGTGACCAAAACCCAATCACAAACAACTTTGTAATTGTGAAACTTATGGTGATTCAATTAAAAAATTCAATTTTTAGAAATGAATAAAAAATGTGTTTACTCTCTGCACACAGGAGAGTGTGTACTCACAGGCGTGTTTGCTCACGAAAGTGTGCACTCACGGGAATGTATACTCACGGGTCTGTGCACTCACGGGAGTGTATGCTCATTGGAGTGTGCACTCACGGGAGTGTGTACTCACGGGCGTGTTTTCTCACGAGAGTATGCACTCACAGGAGTTTGTTCTCCCGGGAGTGTTTACTCACCAGAAAGTGCACTCATGGGAATGTTTACTCAGGGGAGTGTGCACTCATGGGAGTATGCATTCACGGGAGTGTACACTCATGGGAGTGTATTCTCACTGAGTGTTTGCTCACAAGAGTGAGAAGTCACGTGACTGTGCACTCATGGGAGTATGTATTTTTTTCTTACCCATTAAGTTGGCCAATTTTCTTAAAGACAGCAATATTTTGGGCTAAAGAGATAATATAAAAGGTACTATGTACATACTCCTGTGTCTACACACTCCTGTTGTGTCCTCATGGGGGTGTGTACTCACAGGAGTATTCGCTCACTGGAGTATGCATTCACAGGAGTGTGTACTCATGGGCATGTTTGCTCGCAGGAGTGTGCACTCGTGTGAGTGTGTACTCATGGACGTGCTTGCTCCCAGGAGTGCACTCACAGGAGTGTGTACTCATGCGAGTGTTTGCTCACGGGAGTGTTTGCTCAGGGCCGTGTGTGCTCAAGGGTGTGTGCGGTCACGGGCATGTGTGCTAATGGGAGTATGTACTTTTTGACACCCATTAATTGGCCAATTTTCTTATAGACAACGCTATTACTGTATTTGGCATATCAAATATAACACAGAGAGTTTGCCAGGCTCTGCCATCGGCAAGATGCTCTTGGTACTTTGCCAGGTTCTCCAAGAGGGAGAAGTAGGGTATATGAGGTCTTTGCTTTATAGTCTCTGGATCTTGGCCATTGATGGAATTACACAGTGCCAGGGGTCGTTTGTGGGTGTGACTGCCAAGCCACTGGAAAATGGGTGGAAAGGCCCAGTCCCGATCTGAGCAGGCTTGGAAATCTCAGCCCCATGTCCCGCATACCTGGGTTCGTCTGCCAGTTCCTTCATGTGTGACGCTCATCCGAATATGTGGAGAGTGGTCTTGAGCACGGCTGTGGCTAGGCTCTGGAGGCCTTCTGCTACCGGGTCTCGGCTCAAGGTGGGGAGGGAAACTCAACCCGACCCCCTCTGAGGGACCCCGGTGAAGACAGCCAGGTGCGGGGCATGGGACTCTGCCAATCCCATTATTACATTTTAATAATGAAAACATACTTCTGTTGAATTTTTATCTCTAATTTGCATTCTAGGAATATTCTTTTAGTTGTTTCAGATACAATTTTTAATTTATTATTAATCTTTATTCGTTTTATTATGAATTTTTAAAACTATTACTAATTAGTTTTATTACTTATTTGATTATTTAATTTACATCATGGCTTAATTTACTGGAGTGTTGATCTAAAAGTCTATCAGCAATGTAATGTCTTTCTATACTCCACAAATGAGCGCAGCCCAAGAAGGACATTTTTCAAGAAAACAATTCGCACAAGCCTCTGGAGAGAAGTTCAACACACATCCCACTTTGCAGAAAAACTCAACATCCTCAAAGACTATCCTGGACCACAGCGCTGAGAGTCACCAGAGACCTTGGCCAACAGCCGCCTTCCTACCGTCGAACACTAGATGGCGCCATAAAACTGCTATATGCGAGTCTGTGCACTTGCTCCGGGCTAGGGTGTCCCCCTTTCTCTTTGGGAAACAGGCTTTCCTAGTGTAGCCCACCTGCCCTCCTTCATCTCATGGAGCTGAAGAAACCCAACGCAACTCATAGTCTAGCCAAAGAAGCGATTCTGCCGATGTTTCAACAGTGGGGGGTCTGCAAACGAAGGTCTGCACGGTGGGGCCCCAGTGACCGCAGCACTTCCCAAAGGGCCTTGACTCTGGGTTCCCCCTAGACCCAGAGAGGGCTCACCGTGTCCTCTGGAACCCCCAGAAAGACTGTGAGGTCTCAGGGCCATCGTGTACCTGAGAGGTCACAGCCAGCAATGCTCAGAGGTTACTCCTGACCCTGCACTCAGAAAGTATTCCTGGTGGTACTTGAGGGACCATATGGGATGCCGGGGATCGAACCCGGGTCAGCCACATGCAAGGCAAATGCATTACCCGCTGTACAAAGATTCGGCCCCCTTAGCCGATTATTGATTGACCAATTACCATTAGCACATGTTTCCCCCTGAGCTCAGAGCTCAGCCTGGAGCCTTGGCTGAAGAGAGAACTCGTAACTGAAGAGAGAAAAGCAGTTTTTCTCAGGAGGCAGGAGGTGCCCCGCCAGGAATGCAGAGTTTCCACTGAACTTGGCCACATTACCAACAACTCACAGAGAGGAACAGAAATGTTATTCAGTATCTAAACCCCTGGGATAAGGGAACGGCTAGCACCTCTCTCCCTTCCTCTCTCTCTCTCTCCCCCCTTCTCTCTCTCTCTCTCACACTGCTTGAGTTCGGTGCCCTCTAGCCACTGTTTATGGACCTAATCGGCAGGATGGCTTCTCCTTATGCTCTGCTTCTCTGTGTGCCTCTATGCTCTCTTCTGTCTATCTATCTCTGTCTCTGTAGTCTCTCCAATGGTCTCTTCCGAACTCTGTGTCTGTTGTCCCTCCTCCGGTCTCTTCCGATCTCTCTTCTTCTGATATCTCTCTCTTGAGCCCTTCTGCTTCATTCTCTGGAGCCCCACTCGCTTTCACTTCTGACTCACAGGAGTATGTACTTTTATGTTACCAATTAAATAGGCTAATTTTCTTAAAGACAATATTTGGGGCTGAAGAGATAGTACAAAAGGTAGTAAGTACACAATCCCTTGTGTACACACTCCCATTGTGTACTCTCTGGACTGCGTACTTATGGGTGTTTGCTCAAGGGAGTGTATGCACACAGAAGTGTGTGCTCACGGGAGTGTGTGCTCACAGGATGTGCGCTCATGGGAGTATGTTCTTTTTTGACTCCCATTAAATTGCCCAAATTTCTGAAAGACAACAATATTTGGGGCTGTAGAGATAGTAGAAAGGTACTATGTACACACTCCTGTGTGTACACACTCCCTTTGTAAACTCATGTGAGTGTGTACTCACAGGAATGTTTGCTCTTGGGAGTGTTCACTCATGGGAGTGTGCACTCATGGGAGTGTATGATAATGGGAGTGTACACTTCACTTCGGGGAGTGCACTCACAGAAGTGTGCACTCACGGGAGTGTGTGTACTCACAAGCCTGTTTGCTCACGGAAATGTACACACACAGAGTGTAAGCTTACGGGAGTGTGCACTTACGGGAGTGTGTACTCACGGGAGTGTGCACTCAGGGGAGTGTGCACTCACAGGAGTATGTACTCACAAGAGTGTGCACTCACGGGAGTATGTACTCATGGGATTGTTTGCATACAGGAGTGTGCACTCATGGGAATGTGTACTCAAGAGAGTTTGCACTCATGTTTGCTCATGTGAGTGTGCACTTACGAAATTTTGTACTCATGAGAGTGTTTGCTCTCAGGAGTGTGCACTCACAGGAGTGTTTGCTCAGGGAAGTGTGCATTCATGGAAGTGTACACTCACAGGAATGTATGCTCACGGAAGTGTGCGATCACGGGATTGTGTGCTAACAGGTGTGTCCGCTCATGGGAGTATGTTCTTTTTTGACACCCATATTTACTGAGTAATTGCTATATGGTCTTCCCAAAGCAGATTCCAGAAAGAGTAACACCTGAACCTACCACTTTTCTCTCTGGGATTGTATAAAGATTTTCTTCTTTAGAAAGTGTGACTGAAGATTTTCAGAAGCATGTCCACCTCAGAGGCCTATTTGGGAATTCTCCATCTATTTGATCTTCTCCTTCCTCCCTGAGAATAACACGAGTGTGTGTCTGGCTCGCTGCTTTCAATACAGGCTCCTCCCTCTACCCACAGAAAATGATGGACCCTCTTAGTTCTCTAGATTTCTGCTAAAGGAAGCGTTCAGCCATTGCAATCTTCATAGGATAACTTTGAAAAAAGAAAAGAAAAAATGACATTGCTTCAAATGTTAAAAATAAAACCTGAAAATTACCTTAAACCTTCCACCTTCCAAATACAGGTCTAAAATTTGTATATCGAATTCTTGTGACCACACAGTCCACATTTTACAGGCCTGGCAGTGCAGTTAGGAAAGCAAAGTCAAGATCTATTAGAATTCTGATTCCAGCTCATAGCCATGACTTCTATGATAATTTGCTCTTTTTTCATCACGTTTGATGCTTTGAGACTTTCACAGTTGTCACTGTTCTCCAGTTCACTGACACCCACCTCCCCAAGGCTAAAGAAATAAGGGATAGAAAGGAGCAAAAAAGGACCTGGGAAGAGAGTGTCTTATATATGACTGACCATGGTTCAAACCACAGCCTTGCATGACCCAAATCCACTCCCTACAAAAAAGGAGGATAAAATCTTTCAGACCACTAAGAATGTTCATCAAATAGAACTGAAGATCAACCTTATAATTGATTAAATATATAATTTTATGTGTATATTATATGTTTATATAATATAGTTCAGCACAGCGGGTAGGACGTTTGCCTTGCACGCGGCCGTCCCAGGTTCGATTTCTCCTTCCCTCTCAGAGATTTATAAGCAAAGGAAATATTTGGAGTTGATAATGTGGTGCTTCACTTTGTAACTCCACACCTGTAGCATAATGAAGATTTCAAAATGTTAATAGTATTATGTACTTTTAAATCATAGAATAGAGGCTGGAAACAAAGTACAGTGGGTAGGCTTGCCTTGGAGGAGGCTGACACTGGTCCAATTCCCGGCACCCCATAATGTCTTCTGTGATCCCTAAAGTGATCCCTAAGAGCAGAGCCAGAAGTAGGCTCTGAGCACCCCCAGATGTGTCCCCCAAACCTAAATTCATTCATTAATCATTAAACAAAATCTCATCAGTAAAATATTTTCAATGAAAACTCCATAAACGCTTTCCTTAGAGCCAACTATATGGCATGTGTTCGAACCAACTAGATGCTCACCTTCAAGCAAGCTGGTGTTTATTAGTCCATTAGAAGCACTCCGACTAGGAGTCAACCATCCTCTCTGTGTAGCCTTTTTAATAGGATTCTATTTAATAATGGGCTTATTTTACAACTCATCATTCTGCTTATTAATGCACCATTCCAAGAATTTCTCCACCATTTCTTCCCTCTTGATCCTAATGCATCTGTGAGAGAAGGACATTTTTCTTTTTTTTCCTTTCTTTTTTTTAATTTTATTGAATCACTGTGAGATAGTTACAAGCTTTCATGTTTGGGTTACACATGATCAAACACCCATCCCTCCAGCAGTGCACATTCCCCACCACAAATATCCTCAGTATACCCGCCTCTCCCCCACCCTCCCCCTGCCTCCGTGGCAGACAGTATTCTCCATACTATTTCTCTACTTTTGGGTATCATGCTTGCAACACAGACACTGAGAGGTCATCATGTTTGGTCCATTGTCTACTTTCATCACACATCTCCCATCCTAACGGGTTCCTCCAGCCATCATTTTCTTAGTGATCCCTTCTCTATTCCATCTGCCTTCTCCCCTCCACTCATGAAGCAGGCTTCCAGCTATGGGGCAATCCTCCTGGCCCTTGTATCTACTGTCCTTGGGTGTCAGCCTCATGTAATGTTCTTCTGTACTCCACAAATGAGTGCAGTCCAAGAAGGACATTTTTCAAGAAAACAATTGCACAAGCCTCTGGAGTTCAACACATATCCCACTTCGCAGAAAAACTCAACATCCTCAAAGACTATCCTGGACCACAGCGCTGAGAGTCACCAGAGACCTTGGCCAACAGCCGCCTTCCTACTGTCGAACACTAGATGGCGCCATAAAACTGCTATATGCGAATCTGTGCACTTGCTCCCGGCTAGGGTGTCCCCCTTTCTCCTTGGGAAACAGGCTTTCCTAGTGTAGCCCACCTGCCCTCTTTCATCTCATGGAGCTGAAGAAACCCAACGCAACTCATAGTCTAGCCAAAGAAGCATTTCTGCCGATGTTTCAACAGTGGGGGTCTGCAAACAAGGGTCTGCAAGCTGGGACCGCAGTGACCACAGCACTTCCCAAAGGGCCTTGACTCTGGGTTCCCCCTAGACCCAGAGAGGGCTCACCGTGTCCTCTGGAACCCCCAGAAAGACTGTGAGATCTCAGGGCCATCGTGTACCTGAGAGGTCACAGCCAGCAATGCTCAGAGGTTACTCCTGGCCCTGCACTCAGAAATTATTCCTGGTGGTACTTGAGGGACCATATGGGATGCCGGAGATCGAACCCGGGTCAGCCGCATGCAAGGCAAATGCATTACCCGCTGTACAAAGGGTCTGGCCCTCTGGACCGATTATTGATTGACCAATTACCCTTAGCACATGTTTCCCCCTGAGCTCAGAGCTCAGCCTGGAGCCTTGGCTGAAGAGAGAACTCGTAACTGAAGAGAGAAAAGCAGTTTTTCTCAGGAGGCAGGAGGTGCCCCGCCAGGAATGCAGAGTTTCCACTGAACTTGGCCACATTACCAACAACTCACAGAGAGGAACAGAAAAGTTATTCAGTGTCTGAACCCCTGGCTAGCGCCTCTCTCTCTCTCTCTCTCTCTCTCTCTCTCTCTCTCTCTCTCTCTCTCTCTCTCTCTTCTTTTCTTCTCTCTCTCTGTCTCTGTCTGTCTGTCTCTGGTTCAATATATCATCCCAGTTTCCATTCCCATCTCAGACAGATGCCACAGATGCCACAGGGTTCTCATTCCCTCTGCTCCAAAGAAAATCCTAAATGAAATGAAATCTAAGCAAAAATCATCAAGGACATCACTGTCACTGTCATCCCATTGCTCATCCGTTTGTTCGAGCGGGCACCAGTAACATCTCTCATTGTGAGACTTATTGTTACTGTATTTGGCATATCTAATACGCCACGGGTAGCTTGCCAGGGTCTGCCGTGCGGGCGTGATATTCTCTGTAGCTTGCCAGGCTCTCTGAGAGGGGCGGAGCAATCAAGCATGAGTCCACCGCGTAAAGGCGAATGCCCTACCGCTGTGCTATCGCTCCAGCCCATCAAGGATATAGGGGGGAAATATCCTGTAAATCCTCCCCCTCTTCCAGACCCTGATTCTAAGTTTCCCTCCTCGGATACTGCTATGCACCAACTCTTACCCAGACTGGTCCTATCAGAGGGCAAGAAAAACAGATAAAGAAATGGAGAGACGGCTGAAGGTGTGACCGCTTCTGTAAACAGCCCAGTTTTCAGTCAGAAGAGTAGCCAAAGAATAGTGTTCTGTCCAAAGGAATAATTCTCGAATGGTCAAAAGTACAAGGCTCTACGTGGGGAGATTTTAACTCACCTATCCCCACCTTCCAGAAAAGTCATCTGTCATCTCATACTTGTGATGCAAAGACACAGCCAGGACTTCCGACTTTTTCTCTGGGGTGGAACACTGGAGCAGCACTTCTGCAGCACTTCTACTGGGCGTTTTCCTACTCACCGCGATCCTCAGCAAATGCACTTTCCAATCTAGAGGAGCTTTTCCTCCAGACCCCAAACTTGATGCCAAGACTCCCCTTTTTCTCTCCATGGCCAAGGGAAAGGAATGTAGCTCAGGACTTCTCAACAAGCTTCTCACTCCTTGACCTGTTCCCCTACTTGATGAGGGGAAGTTGGTGGGAAACGAGATGCAGGAGATTGTCTGAGGCTTCCAGGCTAACTAGCAGCGCCATTTGGTCCTAACTACAGACTCTGCCTCCCGACAGATTGTTCTGGAAGCTCTAGAGTTGCAGAATGCTAAGGTCCCAAAGACACCCTGATGTCTCAATCCTGTTTCAGTCCTGCACTGCCAGAACCTCGGCTTCTCCGGGCACCCACAGTGGGTCATGTGACAGTGGGTACTGGCGACATGACTGGAAGGAGGGAGGAGCAGGAAGACTAGACCCCTAGCTCACACCCCTCCCCGCCATGCCACTCAAGGCAACTTCCTCTCAACTGAACACAACCAGCATCACCTGCCCATTGGCACTTCCTGTCTTGGGATCCAAGGATCTTGGACTCCCATGAGACTGAGGCAAAGAAGAGCTTTTGAAAGGAAACATATCAAGGCAGGAAGCCAGACTCTTGATTTTTTTATCCTCTCTGAGACCATCCCTGGTGGAAAGTTATCCTACATGGAACCACCTTGTAGGATAACATAGCCTCAGGTAGTTTAGGTTTATTGGGTTACTCCCGTTACAGTGCTCCTATTCCTCTGTGTTTATTTGTAGCTTCTTTCTTAGTGTTCTGTTGACTTGTAAATATTGTTTTTCTCTTCTCCTTGAGTCCTTTTATAGTTTATTCAGAGCCATGTCCTTTTTGTATGGACACAGGAAGACTTAGCAAATGTTATGCTTTTGTAACCTGGGAGTCATTTGACTCTACATGATATTTTCCTCCTGGGCATCTGTTCTCTCAACCTAAGCCTCAACTGCCCTTACTTCCTAGCACCCCTAAAACCAGGGTCCCGAAGAGGGACGAGACGGAGCCAGGGCAATCACACAAAACGGTAAGTTGTGTGCTACCCTGGCATTGAGATGGGCCTGGCCAAACTGCCTAATGCTTAACTATAAGTTAATAGCTTGATCATGGACAAATGTTGTTATGATCCAAACAGTGATAACTAGATTTGGACCCTGCTAAGGTTAGGAGTGATTAATCTGGCCTGAGTGCTGTGGTCTGAGTCTGTGGCAAGATGTTGCCAGGTGAGCTGCCTTGGAAGCCTCAATGTATCTCTTGATATGTCCATGCAAAAATAACTAGTATTAAGATGTTAGTGAGTATTTGGAATGGGGAGAGGAGAAAAAACCCTTAAGAGGTATTTTGCTTACTGGCAGTCAGGAAGGGCTTTGGAACTCCCCTAGGTTGTGTTCCCTTTAAGCCTGACAGCCCTCAGGAAGGGCTTTATTATGTTGATTTTGCTACCTGGTGGTGTTTAACCTAGGGGCAAGGGCGAGAGAGGATAAAGGGAGGAGAGAGATGGAGAGAGGCGGCAGTTGGAGAGGCCTGAGCTAGGAGTGCGGGAGATGAGAAAGATGGAAGATTGAATAAACTGTAACTAATCAGCAACCAGCTTGGTCCTCGTTCTTCCTTCGCCTGTCCTTGGCCAACGGCCATCCCGATCCAGCCCATACACAACGGTTCCAGAGCACCGAACTCGGGCGGTGAGATAGAGCCTCCCGGAGAGCCCGCGAGTGCACGCGCCCCTCCGCGAGCTTTAGTTTTTTACACCACCTCATGCTTTTTTTTGGCTTGCTTTTTTACTGAGATACTTTGTTCTGACTTAAAAGCCAAAACTGTATGAATAACAGAGATTTCTCACAAAAGCAAGAATAGAATTCCCATATGATCCCACAATACCACTTCTTGACATCCATCCCCCCCCAAACATGAAAACATCCACCCAGAAGGATCTAGGCACACTTATGTTCATCGCAGTGCTTAATACAATAGTCAGGATATGAAAACAATTTGAATGGCCACCTACAAATGAAAGAATCAAAAAGTGGTATTTATTCACAATGCTGTCGTAATAAATGGCAAAAGTAATTTGTCATGACATAGCTAGAACTAAAAGATATCATGCTACATGAAGTCAGTCAGAAGGAAATGGATCACCACAGAATGATCTCTCTCACACGTGGGATTTAAAGATAACATAGTGAGCTGTCAACAAAGGGCCAAAGGCAAAAGAACTAGATATTTGGTCCTCACAACTGAGTTTACAGGAGGGAGTGGGGAGGATAACTACAGGAGGGACCTTTGGGGCCTTGGTGAATGGAAGTGGCTATTCTGATGAAAGGTGTGCAGGTGGAATGAATGATGGATGCACGAAACCATCATTCACAGTACTATAAATCATAGTTGCTTAGAAAAGACTTTTTTAACTCCAGCTGCATGGGGCCAGACAGAGAGTTGGCACAGGTAAGGCGCTTGCTTGCACACAACCAAACTGGGTTTGATTCCACATATACCCCCCCCACACACACACACACATGCCCTGCCAGGAGTAATCCCTGAGTCACAGAGCCAGGAGTAAACTCTAAGCACAGCTGGGTGTGGCCCAAAGCAAAACAAAAGTACAACTGCAACCCACCCTGCCCTTCCTCCTCCATTGGATCCTTCTGGTTTGTTTCCTCCTACACCCACGACATTGCTGCCAGGACCTTCTGGCCCACCATTTCTATGAAGTTTCGTTCAATTATACTTTCCCACCCTTTTCTTGTTCCAAGGGTCCTCACCACCTGCTGACCAAGCTGCCCCCCAAGAAAGCTCACGTTCCCCTCTATTTTAGTAGACAAAACTATTAAGTCCTTCCACCTCATCTTCTTCTCTAGATCACTTCAGGAATCATCCCCAGAATGGTCCATCTGAGAGTTCCCTAAAGACCCAAGATCCAACACCCCTCGTTTCTAGTGAATGTTTCGAAGTTATTGGTTTTTCTTTGACTTATCACAGAAAGAGTTTATACATTATGGTCCCCTAAATATGGACATACAGATGCAAATGTAGGTCTCCATGGTTATTATATCTTATATGATTGTTTTCTATGTGGTTATTAATATAAACACCCATATTTTATCTTTATGGTTAATGTGTGTTATATATGTTATCTATATGGTTGATGTACGTGTATGTGTGGTTAGAGGTAGGAAGTCATTCTCGTGTGAGAGTGGTAAGAATTCTGAGGAAATGCTCCATAAACACAAAGGTTCTGGAGAGTTCAGAGAGCAGAGGCAGTCCTAAGGCAGACAGAAGTACTCTAACGAATGCAGCAATATGAACTCCTGAGGCTCCAAAGAACAGCCAGAAACACAGAAAGAGCTGGTGGGTGGGTTGAAATCCAGGTGTTCGAACAAAGAGCCATGGAGGAAAGTGAGCTACCTTGGTGTTGGATATCATTGGTATGTCCTGCTCCCCTTGCCACTAGGAGCTTAGGTATATCAGTCACGCCCATCAAAGTGCTCCCAAGTCACTCCCATTCCTTTGTTTATCTGTAACCACTTCTACCAGTTTGTCTGCTCTTCCTCTAATCAAACTCTGTTAATTTGTAAGGTCAGACCTTGCTAGGACAGTGTACTTGTATTGTAAGTTAATATTGTCTTTCTCCTCTCTTATGTCTTTTGAATAGTTTACTTTAAAAGAATATCCTTTTTGTATGGACAAAGAAAGACAGTTGTTAATATGCTTTGGTAACATGGGATTCAATTGGCTTCAGATATTATTCACTCCCAGGCATCTGCTTTCTTGACTTAAGCCTCAGCTGCCCTTACTTCCTAGCACCCCCAAAAGTAGGGTCCCAACGAGGGACAGGATGGACCCAGGGCAAGCAGTGAGTTATGTGCTACCCTGGCATCGAGATGGGCCTGGCCAAAGCGCCTAATGCTTAACTATATGTTAAGAGCTTGGTCATGGACATGTCATGTCATGATCCAAAAGCAACAACTAGACTAGGACCCTGCTAGGGCTAGGAAAGACTAATCTGGCCTGAGCACTGTAGTCTGAGATCCAGGTGACCCCAGGAGAGCAATTCTATAAGCTTAATGCATCTCTTGCTATGTCCATACAAAATGATTTATGATATGAATACTTATATGTTAGTTGGACAAAGAGAGGAGAAACACACCCATGGGATTCCGCTTTTGGGTTGATGTCCTGCTGAAAGAGATTCTGTCCTAGTGAAAGCATCCCCTAAGGGATAGAACTTTACCCTCTATTGATTGTAACCACACCTATGCATAAGCCCTGGCCCGCCACATCCCAAGCCGGACTCGGGGGATTTAAGGTGGCTGCATGAGGGGGCTGGGGGTGAGTTCCAGTGGAAGCAGAGAGAGAGAGAATGAGTAATATTTGAAGCCAATTAAATCCCATGTTACCAAAGCATATTAATAAATGTCTTTCTTTGTCCATGCAAGAAGGATATTGTTTTAAAGTAAACTATTCAAAAGACATAAGAGAGGAGAAAGACAATATTAACTTACAATACAAGTACACTGTCCTAACAAGGTCTGACCTTACAAATTAACAGACTTTGATTAGAGGAAGAGCAGACAAACTGATAGAAGTGGTTACAGATAAACAAAGGAATGGGAGTGACTCGGGAGCACTTTGATGGGCGTGACTGATATACCTAAGCTCCTAGTGGCAAGGGGAGCAGGACATACCAATGATATCCAACACCTTGGCATCTATCCAGTCCCTCATCGGGACCCTGATCTCGGGATGGTAGGAAGTAAGGGCAACTGAGGCTTAAGTCGAGAAACCAGATGCCCCGGAGTGAATATTATTCAAGTCAATTAAGTCCCAAGTTACAAAAGCATAGCATTAACTGTCTTCCTGTGTCTCTACAAAAATGACATTGCACTGAAGTAACTATGCAAAGGACATAAGGAGAAGAGAGAAGCAATATTACACTTCTGAATATAAATCCAGTGTCTTTAGAGATCGGAACTTACAAGTTAACAGAGTCTGATTAGGAGATAAAGGTGGGGGAAGAGACCAGAGGAGAGTATACAGAGACAGAGTCAGAAATAGAGAGACAGACAGAAGAGAGCACAGCGGCACACAAATAGAAGCAGAGCACAAAGGAGGAGGTAGGGAGAGAAGGAGAGCCAGCCAGAGGAGGCAGAAAAAGAGAGCTAGGGAGTCTTCAGAGCAAGAAACAGTCAGAATAAGAATCCAGGGGGTCAGAGTCAGGATCCAGGGAAGAAGCAGAGAACAGAGGAAGAAGCAGAGAATGGGAAGAAGAACAGTCAGAATCCAGAGCCAGAATCCAGAAAGTCAGACAGAGTCAGAGTCAGAATCCGAGGATCTGGGATCTAGGAATGAGCGGCTAGGAAGGAAGAGTGTGTGAGATGGGAGAGATGAGAGACTGAATAAACAACAACTAATCAGCAACCAGCTTGGTTCTTCCTTTGCCTGCCCATGCCAACAACCATCCCAACCCAGTCCATACACAGAGGCTCGAGAGCACTGAATGTGAGCTCGCGCAAGAGAGAGAGCAGCCCCGAGAGCCCGGGGAACACACATCACCTTCTGCACGCACGTGTGTATTTTTTACATAATGGTATAAATATGTTATTGTACATCTATACAGGAGACAAAGGTGATTGACAGGTTGGGGAAGCAGAGCACAAAGAAAGCGATTACAGATAAACACAGAGGAATGAGAGTGCCTCAGGAGCACTGTGATGGGTGTAACCCAATAAACTTAAGCTCCCTGTGACAAGGCAGAAAGGACAAACCAATGTTATTGTACACTGTGGCTCCAAAGAACATCCAGAAAGACAGAAAAAGCTGGTGAGTGGCTGAAATCCAGGTGTACGAACACAGAGCCATGGAGGAAAAAAATCCCAAGGCTGAACTTGCCACAACCCAAAGTGCTTACCAAGACCCTCCTGGCCCTCAGCTGGGGAGAGTGTGAGAGGGAGGGGCGTGCACCACGCAACCGGACTAGCAGCTACTCTCTCACAGGGTCCTCCCCAGGAGGCTTTGTGTGGGGGCCACCCTGACTTTGCTCCAGGCTTACTCCTGTCTCTCCACTCAAGGATCACTCCTGGCAGGTTTGAGAAACTATGTGGGGCGCCGGGGGTTGAACCCTGCCTGCTGTGCTATCTCTCTGGCCCAGAATGAAAGAATTTTTTGTGTAAGATGGTTCCCAGATACCTTGCCCATGGCCACTTAGCACGATCTTCCTGATGGGCAGGAAAAGGAAGACAGTTTCCTGTGTGCGATGCTGTACTCTAGGATTAGTATCCACTGTGTGACTGGCAGAGTTTGCAGCAAATCAGAAGGATTTTAGCATCAGAGTATCTTGCCTTGAGAGATGGGTAAGAATTTGGAATTTACAACAGACCTTAAGAAGTTATGTAATTCACTGCTGGTGGGAATGCCGACTGGTTCAGCCCTTTTGGAAAACAATATGGACGATTCTCAAAAAATTAGATATTGAGCTCCCATTTGACCCAGCAATACCAACTCCTGGGAATATATACCAAAGAAGCTAAAAAGTATAGTCAAAATGACATCTGCACTTATATGTTCATTGCAGCACTGTTTACAATAGCCAGAATCTGGAAAAAACCCGAGTGCCCTAGAACAGATGACTGGTTGAAGAAACTTTGGTACATCTATACAATGGAATACTATGCAGCTGTTAGAAAAAAGGAGGTCATGAAATTTGCATATAAGTGGATCAGCATGGAAAGTATCATGCTAAGTGAAATGAGTCTGAAAGAGAAAGACAGACATAGAAAGATTGCACTCATCTGTGGAATATAGAATAACAGAGTAGGAGACTAACACCCAAGAATAGAAGAATAGTAGAAATAAGTACCAGGAGGTTGACCCCATGGCTTGGAAGCTGGCCTCACATTCTGGGGGAGAGGCAACTCAGAGAAGGAATCACCAAGTATAATGCGGTCGGAGGCCACGCAGGGGATAGGGTGATGCGGGCTGAATGTGGACTAGAGACTGAACACAGTGCCACTCAACATCTCTATTGGGAACCACAATACCTAATGAGAGAGAGAGAACAAAAGGAAATGCCCTGCCACAGTGGCAGGGCGGGGGTGGGGGAAGATGGGATTGGGGAGTGTAGGAGGGATGTTGGGTGTACCGGTGGTGGAGAATGGGCACTGGTGAAGGGATGGGTTCTCAAACTTTGTATGGGGGAAACATGAACACAAAAATGTATAAATCTGTAACTGTACCCTCATGGTGATTCACTAGATTAAAATAAATAATAAATTTTTTAAAAAATGAAGTTATGTAATTATGGCTTTTTGTTTGTTTTTTGGGGGGGGGGCACACATGGTGGTGCCCAGGGGTTAATCCTGGCTCTGCACTCAGGAATTACTCCTGGAGGTGCCTGGGGGACCATATGGGATGCTGGAAATTGAACCCAGATCAGCTGCATGCAAGGCAAGTGCCTTATTCGCTGTTCTATGGCTCCAGTCCCTCTAACTATGGCCTTTGCATGACACTGATTTAAACAATAAAAACAAAAAAAAAAAGGGCGCAGTATCACTAATGCTTTTGAGTTCTTAATGACAGGGCTGAGACTACTTGGCCTCTGACTTCCTGTGATGGGCTTCTTGTTGAACACATAAAACAGACTTAACTGATGTTATTTTCTATGTTTTTGGGAAGAAGCCGTACAATGTAAACAATAACCAAACCATGGTAGAGAAGAAATACATTTCTTGACACATGTCATTTCCCTGCTGTTTGATTTCTTGCTCACATCCTCCACCCTCCCCCGGTTCTCCCCAATATATGTAGCAATACTTAAAGACAGTCCTTTTTTTATTCAAATGTCCATAAAAATTGCCTAGGAAAAGACACCCTCTTGGCCTGACTTCAGGCTAAGTGAATGACAACATTCAGAGTCCAGAACAAAACCTGACTTTGCTTGGTTGACTCCAAGAATTTTATCCCAACACATCTTCTCAACTTTCACTTCCTGAGCCTCGACTTGTTCTGCCAAACAGACCCAAGCAACATGAACCCCGCCTCTTGGACTCGAAACAGGCAAATCACCCAGCATTTTGCTGAAATCGCAGGCTATCCGCCAGGGCAGCGTAGCCCTACCACCCACACCGCCAAGACTTTGCGAGTTGCTCAGACAGAGTCAGCCTGGACGTGAGTTGCGTGGGCGTCAGGCAGAGCTGAAGCTGCCGTCCTGATGGAACATCCAGTGGGCCTTGCTCTTCCTCGCTGGAATCCAACAGGGGCTGGCACATGGAAGGTAAGTGCTTGAACTCCTGCACTACCTCTCCAGACCCAGTGTCTCGTTTGTGTTCCCCACAAATTGATCAGTTGTGGCCTGAAGTCTCAATGGGAAATGCATTGGAAGTAGGCAGGTGCTAAGCAGATAATTAGATGAGATTTGACAAGAGTGGCAGCCTCCGAGATTCCCAGGGAGGAGGTGGTGGCCTCTGAACCCGGGGAAGAGATCTCCTACTGAAACTTACCTTGCCCACCTTGAGCTACACCACCCAACCTCCAGACCTGGGAGTCATTAATGGCTGCTGTTGAGACAGGACCCGGCATAGGCCTCTGTCTAACCAGTAGGGAGCGGCCCCGAAGCCCTGAGCACTGCTGGGGTGGTCTTGGTGCTCACCACCAAGATGCATCCTGGGGTCCTAGCATTGAACTGTCCAGTCCGGTAGTCTGAGAATCACCAGGAGAAGCCCAAGCGACCCTCCTACCCCCAAATGCTGGGTGTCCCAGTCACCCAGCATAAGTCCTTTGTTGTGCAGACCAAGCTCACACATACACACCCAGACTGAGAGTCAAAGCCCTTTAGTAAAGTGCCATACGGTGGCCCTCATTGTGTGCTATAAAGTGTTGAGAGGGTGGGCTGGAGCAATAGCACAGCGGGTAGGGCATTTGTCTTGCATGTGGCCGACCCGGGTTCAATTCCCAGCATCTCATATGGTCCCCTGAGCACCACCAGGAGTAATTCCTGAGTGCAGAGCCAGGAATAACCCCTGTGCATCACCGGGTGTGACCCAAAAAGCAAAATAAAATAAAGAATTGAGGGGGTGTTGAAGCTGAGTGTAATCAGCACCAAAAGGCAGGTCATGCGCATCCTTAAGGCAGTCCCATTACCCAGTGAAAGGACTCTGGATAAATACAGCTTAAAGACCCTTCATTCCCCTCTAGTTTCCACTTCTGTGTTCCCAGGCAAAACACAACGCAGACCAAGTGTCTCCAACTAATTCAACTATTTAGCTTCTCTAAACCTGCAGCACCCCCCATAGCATGGAGTTACCAGCCATTACTTGGGAATGTGTTGTTGTCATTTTCCTCTCCTTTCTGAAGATCAGCTACGAGCAGCGAGAGTGCAGAGACCTCAGCTCATTTGTTCTCAACCCCCACGAAGCCTGCGCAAAACTTAGCCAAAGGAAATCAGTCAATGTTTGATTTATTGGTGAGTTCAAAGGCAACAATTTGAAGAGTTCCATAAACAGCCCTGATTCACTTTCGGTCCCGCCAATCAGCATCCTGCCTCCTCCCCGGTGTTATGCCGGAGAGCAGTGATTGCTCATATTCCTCAACACTTCACAGGGCCTGAGTGCACGTCGGAAAGATTCTTCCTGCAGTATCCTTTGCACAAATCTGGCAAGATACGTTGATAGGAATGTTGAGAAGTGGGTGAAATCATAAAGCCCACTTCATTAAGTATCTTCCCCCTCCAATCCCCCTAAACCTTACAGGGGATGGTACAGAGGCCATTAACAGAAGCAAAAAAAAAAAAATTGACTCAGAGAAGTAGTAAAGAGGGTAGGGCACTTGTTTTGCATGCAATCACAGCTCATACCCAGCATCATAGATAATCCCCTGAGCACCACCAGGAGTGATCACTAAGCACAGAACCGGGAATAAGCCCTGAGAACTGCTGGGTGTGGTTCACACCCTGCCCCCCTGCAAATATCTAGCAAAGCTTTCAGTGATTAAAGTAAAAGCAACACACAAGTCAGAGTCAGCCTGGCTTTTTGAGACAGGTGGTTGATAATGCTTCTGTTATGAACAATAGAACCAAACAGATTTGCTGGGATAATAATTATTATTAAAGAGAAACCAGAAGCCCTTAGTCAGAGAGGCATATGCAAAGGGGGAACAAGATTTTCAAAATTTCTTTGTCCAAAGCTACACATAAATTTCCCCTTGTGACATTCAATGACTGTTTCTGCCATGTAGGTCACTACTGATCTGGACAGCCAGGACCAGGAACTTTTTTCACTGAACTTATTTCAAGAGGAGAACAGAGTATTTTGTACTTAATAAGTGTCAAAATTGCCTCACCAAACTTTCAAAATACTGTGTATAAAAATGTCCTGGTTGTGGCTGGAGTGATAGCACAGCGGTAGGGCATCTGCCTTGCACTCGGCCAACCCAGGTTCAAATCCCAGAGTCCCATATGGTCCCCTGAGCACCGCCAGGAGTAATTCCTGAGTGCAGAGCCAGGAGTAACCCCTGTGCATCGCCAGGTGTAACCCAAAAAGTGCAAAACAAAAAGTCCTGGATACTCCCATCAAATGTACTTCTTGCGGCAGCAGTGAGTGAAGGAAACACGCAAAGTGCTGCCACTACCAGCAAGGAAGCAGGCAGAGAAGTTCTGTCCCCACTTTCTCCTTTCCTAGCCTGAGTATCACAAGACTACAGTGTTGTTTGATGGGGGCGCAGCTTTCATGCCATGACTAACCCACGGGGATAGTTAGAAGCTAGATCCCCTCTCTCTACGAATCGTGGCAGCTTCACAGTAGCACAAGTGACCTAACAGCGAGTCTTGTTTTCTTCGCCATTGCGGAGGGATTCACTTGAGAGGCACGAGGGCTGTGGAGAGTATGACATACAGAGAACAGAGCCGATTGGATGGTAGAGAAGTGTGACTTCCGGCACTATTCACACACAGCACCCTATGCCCTCTTTTGATGGAATTGATTGAATTGACTTTGCATTTTCCCACTTTCATGGTGCCTGAAAATGCCAACTGATGGATAGGTGTCCACAGCATGCCCAGACTTCATCGCAATGCCCAGGACAGGTCTTCAAGCAATAGATGTCACCTAGATTAGTCAAGGTTCCATGAGCTTCAAGAGAAACAATTACCTTCATGTTAACTAATTAGAAGAATAAACATGACTCATTTTTAAGGTCACCTATTGAAATTACTTTCCCAGGGTCAAGAGAGATAATATAGGGCACAAGGTGTGTGCCTTTCAATAGGCCAATCATGTACAGTTTCCCCAATACTGCCAGGAGTAACCCCTGAGCACATAACCCATTGTGAACCCTGAGCATACCAGAAAGAAAGAAAGAAAGAAAGAAAGAAAGAAAGAAAGAAAGAAAGAAAGAAAGAAAGAAAGAAAGAAAGAAAGAAAGAAAGAAAGAAAGAAAGAAAGAAAGGAAGGAAGGAAGGAAGGAAGGAAGGAAGGAAGGAAGGAAGGAAGGAAGGAAGGAAGGAAGGAAGGAAGGAAGGAAGGAAGGAGAGGGAGGGAGAGGGAGAGAGAGAGGGAGAGAAACGAGGGAGGGAGAGAAATAAAGAGGGAGAGAGGAAGGGAGGAAAGGAGGGAGGGAAACAGGGAGAAAGAGAGGGAGGGAGGGAGGGAGAGACAGAAGGATGGAGGGAGAGAGAGGGGGAGGAAAATAAAGGAAAGAAGAGGAGAGGGGAGAGAGAGGGGGAGGAGAAAGGGAAAGGAAAGGAAAGGAAAGGAAAGGAAAGGAAAGGAAAGGAAAGGAAAGGAAAGGAAAGGAAAGGAAAGGAAAGGAAAGGAAAGGAAAGGAAAGGAAAGGAAAGGAAAGGAAAGGAAAGGAAAGGAAAGGAAAGGAAAGGAAAGGAAAGGAAAGGAAAGGAAAGGAAAGGAAAGGAAAGAATAACCTTTTATCAGACAAGTCTATCAGAGCAAACATCTGCAGCACCTGGTTTAGTCACAACTCACCCCTGCACTCCCTCATGGCACGTGAGTCCCCCTCTTTTCTCTTTGACACCACAGGGCCCTGTCCCCAGTCATTGGCTTAAGCATAAAATCCCTCAGTCTGACCTATTTACTCTAGAATTTAGTGCCAGGAAGACTGTCCATGTGTAGATAGCTAAATTTGTTCTTTGTGTCCTATTCATCTGCCTGGTGCTAACCTGTCTGCTCCGTTAGCAGAACCTCTCGGGTAAGGAAAATTTCTCCAGCCACTGGACGAAAAGGAGAGGAACATGTTATTTGTCGAAAATTCCACAAAGACGAATCCCCAAAAACACAGATAAAGCAAGACCCCAAGCAGATTGTTAGTGACTTAGACGTGGACCCAGACAGGCTTTAAGAAAAATATATTCTAATGAATGGTTTCAGCACCTGGCTCTTTGCAAAACATCAGTTTTTATTTCAGACTTCCCTGACTCCTATCCCCCGTGTATCCTCCTGATGCCACATTCCTAATGACCTGGGGGTTTCCAAGGGCTTGGTAACGATTAACGAAGAAAACACAGGCCGGGGGTGGGGAAGAAACTCTCCTCGCCTTTACTGGTATCTCCACTTCTGAAGACCAGAGGTCTCTGTGGTTCATCTGTCCTGTGGGAACTACACACATACACACACACACACACACACACACGCACACACACGCACACACACACACACACACACACACACATACACTCTGAAGACCAGCCTTTCCTTAACCTGCTTCAGGCTCTTAGACAGGTGTTAAACTTTTCTAACTAGGAGTCAGCAACTGCCCTGATTCCAGTACCCTCGGGGAAGCAAGTGAGTCATTGTTGGCTGCCTGTGGGTCACACATCCTGATGCATCAAATTTTCCTTCCTTCCAGAACATTCTAGTTCTTCCTCAGCAACAGTGCTGCCTGTCCTGTGTTTTCTTGCTTGTGCTCTCTCTCTCTCTCTCTCTCTCTCTCTCTCTCTCTCCCTGCGTCAGTTGTTTCCCGAAGCTTCTTCCGTGTCTGTGGTCACTGTGTCTGCTTGTATGCTTGTCTCCTTGCTCTTGGGCTAAGCCCCTCTAGATCACTGCCCGGAATCACTCTTTGACACCTCAGCCAATAACTTGAAAAGACACTGGTGTCCACCCCCACCCCGCCCCACAGCGTGGAGCCCCTTGCAGGCTAGGTCTTGTACATTGTCGCCTCTGTTTTGCCTTTCACTCATAACTCAGTGCTCAGCCCAGTGGGACTCGTAGGCTGCTTGGTTGATCTGAGACAGGCTCCCATTTACCATCTCAGTTGTTCAAATGTGTCTGAAAGTCAAGTCTCAGTGACTCCTTAGTAATATATATAATATATAGTAATATATAATATATAGTAGTAATAATAATATATAATATCAGGTGAGAATATTTTAGTAGGTCATAAAGAAAAGGCCAGAAAATAATGGAAGTACAAAACCCACTGAACCTCTTTCCTCTGCTCCTTCTGAGCTTCACTTCCACTCTCACCTACATCAGCTATTTGCCGAAGACAGAGGTTCTTAGAGCCAGAGAGAGTACCTTGGGTAAGGCACTTCCCTTACATGCAGCCGACCTGGGTTCAACCCCCAGCAACTCATGTGATCTCCTGAGCACTACCAGGAGTGATTCCTGAAGAGCCAGGAGTGACCTCTGAGCATCACTGGGTGTGGCCCCTAAACAAAACAAAACAAAAACGGTCTCAAACTTTCCTTCATATTTAGAGCATCTGTAGAGCCTTTAAAATTCCTAATGTCTTCCCTGCACACAGGTTGGAAGCATTAACACTGTTAAAATGACCATTTGACCCAAAGTAGTCTACAGATTCAATTCAATACCCATTAAAATTTTAATTACTTTGTTCAAAGACCTGAAACAAACTCAACAAAAATTTTTATGGAACCATAAAAGTCCCCAAATATCCACACTCCCCCCTCCAAAAAAAAAAGATGGGAGGTATTACATTTTGCAACTTTGAACTATACTTATACTACAAAGCTATACTAATAAAAACTGCATGGTACTGGAATAAAGATAAACCTACAAACCAAAGGAACAAAACTGATAGTTCTGAGTTAAGCCCTTAGATTTATGGGCAGCTAATCTATGGCAAATGAGCTAAATATGTGAAATGGTAACAAAGAAATCTCTTCAACAAATGGTCAGGGAAAGTGGATAGCAACATGTAGAAAAATGAAATTGGAACTGTATATCACTCACAAAAGTAAAGTCAAAGTGGATTAACTATCTCAAGATTATACCAGAATCCATAAAACATATGGAAGAAAACACCAGCAGAACTGTCTAGGAAGTTTTCCTCACAGGAGTCTTCAAGGAAATGACCACTGTGGCTAAAAAAAAAACCAAAAGAAAAATAAAAAAAATGGAACTACATCAAATTAAAAAGTTTCTGTACAGTGAAAGAAATTTGGGCTCTAATAGAAAGGCACTCACCTGAATGGGAGAAAATATTTGCACATAGTACAGCAGAGAAGGGGCTGATATCCTAGATACATAGATATATAGATATCACCTATAAAGCACTCACAAAACTCAACAAAAAAATCCAATGACCCTTTGATCTACCAATGGGATAAGGAGATAAACAGACACTTTCCCAAAGAACACATACAAATAGCCAAATAGCCTAAAGCCATATAAAAAAGTGCTCACAATCATTCATGATTAAGGAAATTAAAATCATAACAATGAAATATCTCACACCCCATGAGAATGGCCCATATCAAAAGTTCTGGAAACAGCCAGAAGTGTTGACAGGGCTGTGGTGAGAAAGGAACCCTCACCATTGATGGTGGGAATGCCATCAGGTTCAGCCTCTATGGAAAAATAGTGGCCCCCAAATAGGAGACCTATCAATACTGGGTATTTTAAGACTCGGGTGCTTCCAATGTGCAGTTGACTTTGAGCATCACTGTATTTGTAGACTGTTTTAGTGAGAGAGAGATATTGCTACATCTTTAGTGAGAGACATATTGCATTTCAATTGAGAATCCTGTTTACCATAATTTCAATGCCCTTTCTAACCAAAGAACCAAACTCTAAGTCATCTGTTCAACTCTCTCTTAATCCCTTTCATTCAGGCCTATGGAGGCAGGTTGAGCAAGAGCCAGAAGAAGGGGAGGTACTGTAGGACTCAGACTGTTCATGGCTGCATGCATTAACTCTCCAGTTGGTCCCCCAACTCACCAAAAATGCAGTTGACTTGCCTGCCTTTTAGTCTGCACCCCTTATGATAGTGTGTTCTTCTCTATGTTCTGTGTATTAAAAAAAAACTGGTACATTCTCACACCATGCCCACAATCTAACTACTAATATTCCTCCACCATTCTGTGTTGTTTCTTTATTTGTCATAGCCAGTGACATTTGAGAAGAAGCTCGTTTTACCCACCTCCTCATTCTTAAGCAAGGGACCTCTCAGGGATGTATCAGAGTGGAATCCGAGTGTGAAGATTAAGGGGAAGGCAGAACAGAGAGACAAGAGGAGCTGGCTTTTCTCTCAGTAACTTCAGCCTTCTCTCTGGAGCCTGTGCTATGACTGGACTTTTTCATTTCATCAGCCAGAACATTCTCTGCATGAAGCCTGATTTGAATTCAGTTTTCCACCACTTGCCACAGAGAGAACCTTATCTGATGCAGCAGAAATTAATAACATTCTCTTTGAAAAGAAGCAAGTTTCCTTAGACTCAATGTCAAACTAATGTAAAACCAGAGAAGTTCCACACAGACGACATAATCCAGAGCCAGGAAACCTGAATGCTCCATTAAAGTTGGCCTGCAACTCCTTAGGATCCTAGTTGCTCTCGATTTATTTTTCTATCTATAAATTGAATATTTATTCTTCTATCTATAGATTGAAACTACTATGAAATCCTTCCATAATTTATAACACAGTCGAACAACTACTATCGATTGCTATAACAAAATACCATAGACTGGGTGACTTGTAAACAAAAGAAATCTATTCAGTTCAGTACTGCATCCTGGAAGTCCAAGGTAGGTCCAAATGCCAGCACAGTCAGGTCTCACTGAAGGCTCTCTTTTTAGTCACAGACTTCCCAACATTTTGCTGTGATCTTGATGTAGGCAGGTAGATAGGGAAAGGCCCTGGACAATGAAACAGGCCAGCAAAAGTTATAGGAGGAAAATTCCAAGGCTGATCCACTTTTTGGATAAGGATAAGACCTTGAGGAGTGGACCCTGAGGAGACTGGACCCCTCCCCATGAAGGAAACTCCTCAAATTCCCTCAGACCTCTTCCTCAATCTGAATGACTTCAGTGATTCAGCCCAAAGAAGACCATCACCACTCCCAGCCTCCCTGGTAACCTCCTTAACAACAGACTTTGACCTAGGTAGAAGCCCCACGTGGGGGCTGGTTGGAGAAACCCTATAAAATCCACCTTGGACAAAGGAAGGACGCGCATATGCTGCCCGAGCCCAGGTGCTGCTTATGCCTACGTGGCCGAGCACATGTGGTGCCAGTGCACATGTGTCGCCCGCATCTCCCCTCTTGAGATGTGTACTTGCATGCTTTTGGGTCTAGTGCTAGGATGTGTGTAGAGGCTCTCTCCACCCTTGGAGAAGCCCGTGTTCTCTCCTGAGTGAGTTATTCTCTTTCTCTCTCTCACTCTCTCTCTCCCTCCACACCTTAAAAAAACCTCCAAATAAAATCTATTTACTTCACTGCTTGTCTACTCCCAAAATCCCTTTCTGCGAGGCGAGACAAGAACCCAGTAACCCTGGGTCCCGGGTGGCAGAGGCAGTTGGGGAGAAAGTGACCATCTTTCTCCTTCCCGCTTCACATAAGTCACCCGTGGGGCCCACCGCCATCAATCTTATGTGGTAGAAGTGGCATGCTAGCTCTGCAGAGGCATTATAAGAGGACATTGGTCCTTTAGTATTCACTCATAGTTTCACCTTGGGCTTTAGGTTTCCAGCATATAAGTTGAATATATGGATTCACCTCACCATGAAATGAAATTCACCCCTTCCTGCATATACACATCTAGTCATTGAAAAAATACCTATATATTGATCACTTCCTATGTGCTTGATAGTGTGCTATTTACATTAATTTAAAAATAAACACTAATATCTTCTAACTTAGGGTTTGGCAAACCATGGCTCTCACAGGCTAAGACTGGTCCTCCTCCTGCTCTTTTACTAGAAATTTTTATTGGAACACAGCCAATATGAACTCATTTACATACCATAACTGGTTCCCTCTTGCAATGGCAGAGTAATTGCCACAAAGACCATTTGGTCTGCAAAGCCTAAAATATTTACTACCTGGCTCTTGGCTAGAAAAATTTGCCAACTCGTTCTAAGTTATACAGCAGAGCTACAAGTTATGGTTACAATAAACTATCTTCCTAAAAGACTATAGGGAAGCATACTTCACCCACTTTTGTCTAACACAGTTTAAATATTAAATTACAGCCCTTAAAAAATAAGCACGGGGGAGAAAGGAAAAAAGTGTTTAAACATACATTCAATTGAATGCATTGTGAGTTTACAGAATTAAGCGGTAACACAAATGAGACACAGGCTTTGTGATGAATCATTAGGATTGTCCCCAAGAGATGGGTAAAACCCTACCCCAGCTGGTGTCAATGAAAATCCAAGTGTGCAGACAATGACTCATTAACAAAGAAAAGAGTTCTGTGCGAGGCTTTTTTCTTCGCCCATTCTTTCCCCTGGCACAATTTTTGTCTCAGAATAATGATCTGATTTCAAGAAACTCTAGCCTTGTACAAAAAGAGAAAAACAAATATTTCTAAATACTAACACGAAAGCTGAAATCTCTCAATCAGGTTCCTTGGGCTTATTGATTTCTTAGAGGTCTCCCATGCCTTCCGAGTAGACTTCTGACCGACACATCTCCACTTCCATTGTGCTGGTGGGTTTTCTCAAGGTTCTTTTCAGGTGCTGAGGGATGGACACCAGTATCATTCACATTACTGAACAATAGAGTGGAAATAGCAGCGGCTCCGAGAGTTCAGCAGGCACCTGTGAAAATTTGTTTTGCCACTTCCAGTGCAGACAATAGAAAAGAATGTGTCTTTCTCCTCTGTGTTAGGGTTTTCCCTATAGTGAGCAGAATATTAATACCTAGTTTGGGCAGGGGGGGCTCCCGAGCAGTGCTCAAAAGGTTAGGGGTCCCCACTGGTAATTCTGAAGGAACTGGGCTGGCAATTCAAAATGATTATCAGAGAATATTGTATTGCTGGAGCCTTGTGGTGCTAGGGGTTATCTGGGTCACCCCAAGAGTGGTTGGTACTGGGGCGGGAGGTGTCTCCAGACCCACAGTCTACAGTGATTTGGGATCTCCGGATGCAGCTGGTGACACTCTGGGGACCAAGTAGTTCCAGAATTGAACTATGGTCAGCTGCCTGTGGAACATGAGCCCTGGCCCCTGTGCCCCTTGACCTCCAGCCCCAAATTCCTGTTTTTCAATTGTTGGAGAACAGAACAGGCCTGTAAAGGCACAGAGTCCAGGGACAGACCCCAAAAGCTATCACCCAGGGCCAGGCACAGAGCTGATTCTCAAGTTTGACTTTCTTTCCTCTTTTCCCTTCATCCGTCTAAGATGATAAAATAAAACAGTGACTCAATCTGACAAGAGAACCACCATCTCCTCGTGGTTTCTGTCTTTCCTGTGTTGAAGGTAAAAGAAAACTGAAAAGCTGTGGGAGACACAGTGATTTTCTTGTGTTCAGGGACTTTGTCCTCCCCATCCCTGGACTCCCAGTCCCAGGATTAAAGACGAGAATCAGTTGCTATTTCCAAGTAAACAGATTGCCGCAGGCCCAAATCAGTAGCAGCCACTCATGGAAACCTGGCCACTTGCACCCTCCCCAAGGCTGTGTGACACATTTGGATCTAATTGACCATCTGCTTTGGAGCAGCCAAAAAAATAGAGTGTCCTACACATCACAGATCAAAGCAGGGGCTCTGGTTGTCAAAAAAATGAAGGAGTTGGTCTGTTGGGACTTGGTGAGGAACAGGTCGATGGCTCACTCCCTTCTGTAGCAAACGCCCTAAGAAGACTCTGATTTAGCTAGTTTGGACCCAAAACATGAAGGAAGAAGAAAAAGCATTCATGGTGACTGGCAGCCCAGTGGTCACAAGAAGAGACCCAGTTATTTTCATTTTGCCTCCAAGGAATTTAGAAATTAATTAATATTTTGCTCTGAGCATCAGTATGCACTGTCATCCCATTGTTCATGGATTTGCTCAAGTGGGCACCAGTAACATCTCCATTGTGAGACTTGTTGTTACTGTTTTTGGCATATCGAATACACCACGGGGAGCTTGCCAGGCTCTGCCATACAGGCGGATACTCTCGGTAGCTTGCCGGGCTCTCCAAGAGGGTTGGAGGAATCAAACCCAGGTCGGCCGCATTCAGGGCAAACGCCCTACCCGCTGTGCTATCGCTCCAGTCAGTATAATGAGTGATTTAAATATCTCATTGAAACATGCTTCAGTTCCAAGCTCAAAACTGTCAACTCCTCATTCCATTATTAGTTTTCTATTTTTAATAGAAAATGTTTAGCAGAAAAAAATATTTAGTAGAATGTTTCTAATTCTAATACAGCACAGAAATACCTACCCAGCATAACTTAAATGGTATGTTCCCCTTAAACATTGGGCATTCTTTCACAGTCATGGAGCTCTAAAAGTGATAGAAAACACTTTTCAGGGGAAATAAATATGTATACCACATAATTGTGCAAGTAATTTCAATATTGACAGACATTCTGAGGACCTCCTTGGGGCGCACTGGCCTCTAGATGTCCTAGGTTAAGGGGTCTCATCATCGGAGAGATGGCGTAATGAGGAAGGCACTTTCCTTGCACACTGCCCACCCAGGTCTAATCACCAGCATCACGTATGGTCCCCCAAGTCCCTCTGGGAGCAATCCCTGAGCATAGAGCCAAAAGTGAGACCTGAGCACCGCTAGGGGTGGCCCCCACAGTTTTTAAAATATTTAAGTAAAAGACTCTTGTATTAAATGTATTAAACAGAAAGGCACATTATTATCAATCTATCATTACTTCATTTGTCCCAGGCTTCCAGCTGCAGGAACTTCCACCTTGGCACATGCAGTGACCATGGAGGGATAAAACCCATGCATGACCCTCCACTTGCTCTGGATGCTGTAAGTCACCGAGCTATCTTCTAGGCTTCCTGTCGTTCCCTCTAGCTAACATGCCAGTCACAGCCATTTGCCCATTCCTGCAAGGTCCTCTTAGCTTGTCAGTCAGCGGTGACTAGCTTCGTCTGAAAGGTTTCAACTCTTAGATCCTTTGGATATAGGCTATAGAGCTGGAGGGCTACAGCCCACCAGACCAAAGTAATCCTAAGACAAAATGGCAAAGAGCAGGTAGCAGGAAGCAGTCAGAAATGGCAATCATAACTCAACAAATAATTATTGCTTGCCTATTATGTGACTCTATTTCAAGGCTCCAAGGATACAAAGTGAGCAAGATAGCTATGATATTTGTCTTTATAGAGCTTACATCCAGGCCCAAAACTTGGCTCTGCATTTACCACTTCAAGTTATCCAAATTTTATAAGCCTCCATTTTCTTATTTAAAAAATTTTATAATTTATACATTGTATGGAGTGACAACTATTGTTCTAAATAATAATATTTTTGCCAAAGTACTGTCAAATAATAGTACTTTTGCCAAAGTACTGTCAAATAATGTAGCACTGTAGCACTGTCGTCCCATTGTTCATCGATTTGCTCAAGCAGGCACCAATAACGTCTCCATTGTGAGAATTGTTGTTACTGTTTTTGGCATATTGAATACGCCACAGGGAGCTTGCCAGGCTCTGCCATGTGGGCGGGATACTCTCGGTAGCTTGCCGGGCTCTGCGAGAGGGACGGAGGAACCAAGCCTGAGTTGGCTGCATGCAAAGCAATCGCCTACCCACTGTGCTATCGCTCCAGCCCATCAAATAATGTATATTTAAATATTATTCATTATTATAATTACTAGCATGAAGAATATGACTATTCTTTTAGGCTATATGTCACTGCTGATTTACAAAATGCTTGGCCAAAGATTTCCACAAGTGCTGGGCAGAACATCAAAGAGGAGAGGAGAATTGGGCTTAAGTCTAACAGCTGTGGACTTTCCAGCTTTGGTTGTGATGTAGGCAGCAGGTAGATAGGGAAGGGCTCCCCCATGGCAAAGGAATTCCTGGGAAATAATAGCCCTAAGGTCATACAGCCTGATAAGACTTTCACCTGGTACCAAGACATCTAGAAAAGTCTGGACCCCAGCCCCAAACCCCCAACCGCTCTGAGAGAAGCTTCAGCAGGAATAAAATTTGGGAAAGGAACTTCAAAGAGGACCATTGAACACTTGCAACTCTACCCCTTGGCAACCACCCTAGCAACGAACTCTTACCTAGCTAGAAAGCCCCGAGTGGGGCAGATGGAGAAACCCTATAAAAGCCACCTGGAACAAAAGAAGCACACGCCTATGCCACCAATGCTCGTGTGCTGCCTGTGTCACATGGCCAAGCACATGTAGTGCCCATGTACCTGTGTCACCTGCATTTCCCCTCTTAAGATGTGTACGGAGGCTATGTCTATCCATGGAGAAGCCCGAGTTCTCTCTTGAGCGCATTATTCCCTCTCCCTTTGCTCTCCCTCCTTCCCCCATTCTCCCAACTTCCTAATCAAATCTGTTTTGACTTCACTGCTTGCCTGCTCCTGAAATTCTTTGCTGCGACAGGAAAAAGTACCTGAAAACCCTGGGTAGGGCCTAGGCCCGGCTTTCATGTCCTGCAAAGAGCAACTCCTCACTCCGGCCCGAGTCTGCAGCTCCCTGCGAGATCAGGAGGCGGGGATCCACTCCTGGGCAAAGACCAAGTCAACAGCTGGTGTGGCTTGACTGCCAACTGGTGGGGCTGGCGGGGCTCTGTCCTGTGCTGCGCAGGGGCTCACCCCAAACTTTGTCAATCCTCAGCTTCCCTGCTGGTGTCCGGCTGGCAGAGGCAGATCAGGAGAAGGCGACCGTCTCTCTCCTCTCGGCCTCACATAAGCCACCCGTGGAGGTTCACCGACTTCACTCGGCTTACTGTTTCCAGAATGAGCTTTCCTTACTAATCACTGATGATTGTTGAATTGTGCCTTAGTTACAACTGTCCTTTGAACATGCATGCTCCTCTTGTTCTTTTCCTTTTACATAGCATGACAGTTTTATTGGGTTTTAATTATTTTTCTGGCATTGTTAGTCTGTATTTTGCCTTGTGTATGTCTCTGTGGTCCTGGGGATAGAAACAGGACTTCCTGCAGACTATAAAGTGTCTCATCTGTAATCCTGGCCCCACCACTCAAAGCACTATCTAAAGACCCAAGAAAATGTGGGTGTTTTAGAAACTACTCAAGTGCTTTCTAAAACACCCACATTTTCCCTTTATTCTAAGATATCAATGACTTGGTTCCTATACTTACTAGAGAAAATTCCTTTCAATCAAGTCATCCATTGCTGATGCTCCAATTTAATCTCCCCATCACTGAAATAGTCTATGTCTTAAGGTAGATTTTAATACTCCACACTATACAATCCCACCTGATGTATTTCCTTGAAACTGAGAAAAAAGGTTTACAGAGCCAAAGGATAGAAATCTTACTGCCAGGAAGTGAATAATATCTTGATTACAGGAAGTAAGTTTGTCTAACATCTATATCCAATGCCAGCTACTACATTTGGAATGTGTTCCACTCAGCGAAATATGCTTGGAGTATTAAAATCAACCCTGATATGCTACAGAACTAATTCCAACTCCTACCCAGAAGAAGCTCTGGGTTTCTTAAACTATCAAGAGACTAAGGCTCCAACATATAATGAGAAGAGAGGGGCCAGATAAAGAAACACAGATAATGATAACCAGAATGCCCATGAGAGATTTAGTGAGACTCTCTCACCAAAGAACACCAAATTGAGAATTCTGGAAAGAGGGAACCATGAAATTCCATTGTTCTGTAAGGTCAGAAAAACATACCAGGAAGTCACACAGGGTTGGGGAATCCGTCCTCTAGAGAGATGTCAAAATGGAAATGTGAAACAATGTTCTCAGCAATATGGGAGCAGTGACTCAGTAGGCTATTCCGAGAATAATGAGGACTAAATATTGAAATGGGTAAACCTTCAGAGATGACCCATTTTAGAGAGTCACAAAATGCTTGCCACTTCCTGCGGCTTCATCCACAAGCATCTTGAACAGCTTTCCAGCAAGCCACACAGTTAGAGTATCCCAGGGATGTCTTGGTTAAGCAGCAAATCACAGCTCAATCACAGCTCACACCAGTGAAGCCTTCGGCTCAGCCCTGGCAGGTAGGAATGCGCATCTCTAAGTGTCTGATCTCAGTCTTCCATGCAATGACTGCTCCTTCTTGAGAAACACACTTAAAAGATTCATCAACCAACTTCTTGTTTACAAATAGGAAGGAGGAAAAGTCATAGCTACAAACACTATAATTAAGTGTAAGAACAGAAAAAAAAATTCTTAGGCAAAGTCACAAGATAAGAGAAGATACAGTATTAATGTCTTAAGAGTTCTGAACTGACAGGTACAAGTACAATTTTAAAAAGTTTCTATTATCTATATGCAACTCTGAATATAAATAATTCATGTATGTTTAAACAAAAAAAAGTGTAAAGAATGGAAAGATTTTCTGAACGAAAATAAGCAATCGTGTATTAAGATGAGACTGGTTAATTGTGGAATGGATTGAAGTTAGAAGATAGAATGTGACCATAAAAGAAATGGGTAAATTTGTGAGAAAAGAAACTTAGTTAAAGTATGTGTAGTCATGTGGAATAGAAGTCAATGAATTGTTAGAAGCATTTTGATTGTTTATGTCATGTTTTAGGTCATTTTGTTTTGTTTGGGGGCCAAGCCCAGTAAGTACTCAGGGCTTACTCCTGGTGCGATGCTCAAGGGACCATATGCTATATCCTCTAGTTGAGGATCCAACTAGAGTCCTCTGCATACAGGGCCAACGCCTTAATGCATGATCATCTCTATGACCTTATAGTCAACTTCTGTTTGTTTGCTTTTGTTTTTGTTCCATAATATCTCTCTAGCTCCCACTACAGTCAACTTTTAACAGTAGGTTATGAACTATGCAACCTATGTCCACCTAGGAAACATATTTCTCAAAATCACTTAATCCACTTAAATGTTAATTGTGCCTACAGGTCCTTAATTGGTCTAAGTAACCTAGTCAGGATTTAAAAAAGTAAAATGTGGTTAACAATTATGGAAATTTTATTATGATGAAGTTACCTGACAAGAAGACAGTAGGCAAAGCTCAAATCTATCTTCAGGTGTGGGAGGTGAAGAATTTCTACAGGGTTAGGAAGAATCAACACAGGTAAAATTTATGGTGACTTTGTGAGTGCCAGGTTTTCCGTATGCAACTTCATGGGACGGAAGAGGACCCACGGGTTCATCTCCAGCCTCTTGGTTCTGAAGTTGAGTGAAATTTGGTTCCCCTGGTGCCCATGTGCAGATGAAGGTCAATTTCCAACCATCAGTGTGTGTTAAGCATTACATCCTGTAAAAAACAAATAAACAAACAAAAAAACCCTAATTTTCCTTTACAGATAACAGTTATTGAGAGAAAACAAAGTTAAGCAACCTAATCTGCTAGGCCTGTGTACAAATACAGTTGACTTTATTCAAAATTTATTTCTCAATTATATCTCAATAAAGTAAAATAAGTACCATAAAGAGAGCACAGCAGGTAGGGCATTTGCCTTGCACATGGCCAACCCAAGTCTTATCCCCAGCACCACAAGCGATTCTTTGAGCCCCTCCAGGGGTGATCCCTGTGTGCAGAGTCAGGGGTAAACCCTGACTACTGCTGGGTGTGAACCAAACACACACACACACACACACATACACAGAGAGATGGAGAGAGAGAGAGAAGGAGAGAGAGAAAGAGAAAGAAAGAGAGAGAAAGAGAGAGAGAGAGAGACTCAGGGACACGAGGATGTGGCTCATTGGTAGAGGTCAATTAAACCTTACAAACATGAGACCAAAAGTTTGATCCCTGGCACTGCCCACATGCTGAGGGTGATCATAGAGCATCGCCATTGGGGTTCCTCACACCACAATGAAGTGTGGGATCTCCAGTGTACTTCTGCCAAGTTTGTGCAAATCTCACAACTAAAGTACGTATGACTGGTGAGCATCACAATCAAGTGTGTGAGCCTTAAACCAAATGTGCTTCTCCTAAGAATACAACAACGAAACATAAACAAATAGACAACATACTACCCATTAGAGGAGATACTGTTTACAGCATGTTCTGATTTTCTTGTACAAAGAAATTCTCAGTGAATTACCAAAGGTAGATATTAACAGGCTATGTAGCCCCCAATACAAAAGCAAACTTAGACATTTATTGAAAGTTTTAAAAGAAAACAAAATATACTTGAATATGCTAGTCTGTTTAATCGGACCCATAATGAAGTAAAAATAGAAATCAATATGGTTATTATTTTATAGAAAAACCCAGTCACATTATTTATTAAAATTCTTTGGATGCCACAAAGTTATATTGAAAGAACATTTTTTATGCTTCTATCAATAAACATGAATAAGATGAAAATAAGTGAAGCATTTAACTCCAGTTTTAGAAAGACAATAGAACTAAGAAGAGCAAGAGGAAAAATTAATCAAGATCTGAAAGAAATTAATGACTCAGTTAGCAAATGAAAACTAACGCACCAGTGAGTTCATTATTTGAAACGACTAAGAAAACAGACAAAATCTGGTTATTAAGAAACAACCGAGAGGAAACCAGATTAAAAAAAAATAACATTACTCTGAGGTTCAGAGATTGTTTTTTATTATAAAAGGCTTCTATGTGACTCAGCTCATAAAATGTACACCCTCTCAATTGTCAGAGTGTAGGGAAAAATATCCCCACCCCTCTGGGTTCTCCTGAGGTTGGTCAGACAAACAAATGAACGTCACGTTGATCAGCAGGGGGAAGCCAAATTTAATCATGTACCTGTGGAGTATTTACACACCTATAAACTCTAAAGGGGAGCAAACAGAAATGTGTTTATATTATGTGCTAAGGGACGTGGAACACCAAGGAAAGCACCGAAGAAAGAACAACTTCATCTAACAAGACTTTGTCTCTAGATGTTTACCCTAAGACTGATTTCCCTGAGTGGTTTCTGGGGCTCTCGCTGCATGGAGATAATCTTCACTCTTAAAGGCACAGTAAGCAGTAAGCGTTTCACCTGCCAGGCCTCTCAGTTCTACCTACCAAGTTGACATATGCTGAGAACCTGCGATTCTTGGCCAGCCAGGACAGTGGGTCAGTGTGGGCACCCGAGGAGCCAGTGCTGCTGGGCCTGTGTTACCAGGCATTATCTGGGCCACCCTGGTGGTACTTAGGGGACTCCAAAGCCTCACTGGTGATGCCCAAGTGCCAGGAATCTAACCAGGATCATCTGCATGTAAGGTAAATACCGTATTTCCTAGACTAGCTACCCAGTCCTCCTGATCACTTCTCTCAGCTACATTGCTCATAACTGTGATTTTTGTTTTTGCAACAGAACCAATATCATCGTTTCATACTTACAGTGCGGATGCAACTGCCCACTCATGACCAGGGTGCAGAATCCCTCCATCCTTATACCAAGGTGCTTTCCAGCACCCCCACTAGGATATTTGGCGGGCGCGGGTGGGGGGGGAACCAATCCTACACAAGACAACAAAAATATTAAGAGAATGGATGTAGAAACATGTGCTGATATCTGTATTGATGGAAGAACTTCGGAAAAGCAGCCAAGCGTTTCTCCTTTGTAAATGTATGGTTTTACTTCTCTTGAGCACCAACTAATTAGTACGCGACACTCTCTGCTCACGGCTCAGTTCCCAAGTACTGTGGGGGCTTGAGCTCTCCTGTCATTTGTCACCAAGACAGTCATGCTGTTCTCTCTCCATTCTGTGCAGTTACTCCCTTTTCCTTCCTAAAATAATGGGTATTGATCAGCAGAAGACTTATGCGGCCACAGTTCAGTGTTCTGGTCTCTCGTCCCTTGCCTGGGCTCAATGCTATGAAACAGGGCAGCGAAGAGCCACTGGGTCCATACAGAAAGCTAATAATTTCCATGGGCAAAGGGCAACAGAGTGTACTAATGAGACTGGGGTAATCATCAATCAAAAAAGAAGATAGTGAGTTAAGTGGTTTGACTCTAATCTTTAGATCTTCCCAGACAAGCCGGAAGTATGTACCATTAGATTGCATCAGTTTGTCTTGCTAGCCCACAAGTGTGTCAGCTAAGCAAGGGAAAGACACACCTCACTGCATTTTCAAAGGGAATTCCATTGCTAGTAAATGAAAAACAACACAGTCAATTAACTTCCTCAAAGTACTTGCAGAACTTAGCTCCATTTCCTGTCTTTGTTTAGCTGGTTATGTACTTCAGTGCTCCTGGCATTCCCCTAAAAAAAAAAAGGAAAAGAAAAGAAAGACTGTAGTTAGGCTGAAAGCATTTCACAAGCACTAACAAATTCATTAATGGAGAAAACTCTCCTGTGCCCCCTCAAGTTATAAAACCAAGTAGAAGTTCATCTCCCACAGTTTTTCCTCATTTGATCTGGCTGTTCTTTGTCATGCCCTATGAATAATCTTATTTATTCTCTGCTTTAGGTCTCATTTCCCTGACCCTGAAAAGAACCTCCAGTCGTTGGGAAAGATGAGTAAGGAGAGGCTGCTAAAAACTCAGGGCTGGGAGGAATAGAGACGTTATGTTGCCTGCTCGAGTAAATCGACCAACAATGAGATGACCGTGATACAGTGATACAGTGATACAGTGATACAGTGATTCTCTGCTTTTTACCCAAAAAGGATTTAAGGGTAAATTCTATGAGTCAATCCCACATGAATAAATCCCTTTCTAAGAGGAGCTGTATAAAGACTGATACAATTGCATAGAGGAATTAAGATTCAATACAGTACTATGTTCAACTAAGAAAACAATAGTACAAATAGGAAAACATTCAAAAAGCATTTATCCTGAAAGATGATACAGTCACCAAGATGCCATTGATTTAAACATATACGTACATAATATTACATTCTTATTTGCTCCTCCCTTCCCATCTTTTCCCGTACAGTGTTCTGGATTTTTTGTTTTGTTCTTCCTCTATTTTTTAAATCACTATTTTGTAAAGTGATTTACAAAGTCATTGATAGAGGTGTAATGACAAATAAGAAATTGCAAATAAGAAATTGTAATGAGAACTAAGAGATTTGTAAAGATAACTGAGACACTGAAACCAACCTCAAGGTCAGCCAGGGAAAGGAGGAAGAGTTTTCCCTTTGTATGACCCTAATCAGCTAGGATAAGGGCCCGCCAGATGAGCAGGAGAGCTCGAGGCCCGCTGGATTTAGGGGAGTACATGGAAGGCCACACATGAAGGTCCCACCAAATGGCCAAGAGATACTGACACAGACATTTCTTGTTTGTTTTTGGGGGGAAGCTGAAGGCTAGGAAAGATGCTTCATTTTTATTTTCTTCTTTGTAGATTATATCTCACTCTTAGATAATATTAAGGAGACCCTCTAAGACGATGGGCCTCCAAGTCTCTTTCTCTTTCAACTTGGGGTCCTCAGCATTGAACCTCAAATAAACTCACTATGTTATCCTGAGTTGTCTCTCTCTCTCTGTTCATTTGCAGCTTGCACCAGCACAACAGCTGAGTTTTAGATATATATATACCTAAATATATATATTCTATATATATTTATGTTCCATATATATAAATATATATATTTACATATATAGGCATATATACCTAAATATATATATAATCCACACATATATATTCCATATATATTCCATATATATATTCCTAAATATATATATTCCATATATACCTAAATATATATATTCCTGGAATATATATGGAATATATATAAATGTATATATATTCCAACACTATATTTATATATATTCCTAAATATATATATATTCCATATATACCTAAATATATATACATACATATATATATACATATATATATATATATTCCAACACCATTCCCACCGTCATTTTAACTTCTCCCCACCAGTGTTCCCATATTCTCTCCCCACTCCCCGTCCCGACTCCACTGGCTGCCATGTCAGCTTGACAGACACATTGCAGAGTTTCCGTGTTCAATCTAAGTTTCTGCTAGATCTCATGTTTTCAGTGTGTTGAGCATAGTCACTGTTTTGGGTGACACTCACTGAACAAGGCCTTGAAATTGTCCCCTAACTAGTTATGCTACCTTTTTTTTGGGGGGGGGAGGAACAGAAGGGAGATCACACCTAGAATTGCTCAGGGCTAACTCTTGACTGCACTCAGGGATCATTCCAGGCAGTGCTCTGGGGCCGAATTGGGTGCTGGGGATTGGGCCTAGGTTGGCCACGTGCAAGGCAAACACTCTTCTCACTCTATCATTGCTTCCCTCCTGAGTCATGCTACTTGTTGTTTTTACCCCTATTAAATCAAAACACTTTGCTGTAGACTAAACCTTAGCATATATCATCCTTCAAGCTCAGAAGTCTTCAATGATTACACTGTGCCCAGCAGCGACTAACTCTTGGGCTGCAAAATAATTCTGGCATAAAACAGAAAAGAAAAAACCAATTGACAATTTGCTTTCATTTCTCCATTGACAAATCAATCAACTGCCTTCACTAAATGTATTTAAGTGAGTTTACAGTTCAGTTTTATTTCTCTATTGACAAAATAAGACATCTTTGCAAACTAATGTTGTCCTATTTTAGTATCATTATATGCTATTTTAAAAGACCAATTTAACATTTCCAGTAAGTTTGATCACTGAAAAATACCTTTAAAACATATAATACCATGAATGAATGAAACGCTTGAAAGATAAATGCTAAAATGCAATCTACCCCAAAAGTCATTCTTTGTACAATATAGCCATGGGCCTACACATATTTTTAAATGAATTTAAATTTTATCATCTGTTGTTTATTTTTATTGTGTGTTCCAGGGTGTTATTTTGAATTTACCTCTTCTCTTTTTTCATTCTTTACTCTTTGCTGGCAAAATTGCTTTCCAGTCAATTAGTTATTGGGTAGAAATATTTGAGGGGGATGGTGGAAAATGTTTTGCATGAACTACCCAGAACTACACCCTGTGGGTACAGGAGAAAAAAAGATCAAGGTGCAATATCTTTAAGACACTAAATCTACTTGGCTCATTTACAATGTCATCTTTAAAATGAAATTAAAATAACATGAAGTAAGACTGGTAAGACAGTTCAGTGGGCTGGAGAACAGACTCTGCATGCTAAAAGCCCAGGCTTGAGTCTTAGAATTTGTGTGCCATCCGCCCCAAGCAAAATTGGATGTGATCCCAACACACAGCCCAGTGCATGAAATATACTATAATTCAATACATCCGAAACAAGACACTCCCTACCCATTATCCAAGAATACCACACCACGTTTGATGGGGTTCAAATAGTACTCAACCAATCATAAAGGGAAATATATATATATGAATATATGCATATTTTCAGATATATAGAGATAGATAAACACGAAAGCTCACATCACTCAACCTTTAACAACATATTAGTGATATCCTAAAGAATGTTATAATTGCCCCTGCCAAAATAGAACAATCTTCACACTGTTTCCTCTATGGATACTTTTATGTAGCATTTTCAGCAGTTTTTCATAACCAACAATGCAAAATACATTATTTTGGTTGTGATTTGGGACAGGGCTTGGGGCTTGGGATGGAAACATCCCAAATATGGTGGTGGGAAGGTGTAACAGTGCTGGGATTGGTGTTTGAAAATTAAATGTAATCAAATATTGTGAACTACTTTATAAAATAAAAAATATATATATTTTAAAAAAACACAAATTTTCCCAGAAAATTTAAAATAAATGCATTGTAAACATTTTCAATCGATCACAAATACTTTCAGTAAAATTATTAAATGGACGTTTTCAGCTCTTTGGAACTTTGCCTGAACTCTCAGCACGTCCTCCCAGGGGTATATTTAGGTACCTAGGCCAGTTGAGGATATTTATAGGAAGACATTTGAGAGACACTCTCTAGGTTATGAATAGTGATAAGGAAGGAATAAGACCTTTTGTTTCCCACCCCATCATTTCTATTTTCAGATCAGGCAATCGACACTCTTTTAAAAATAAATAAATAAATTAGGCAATAGAAATTAAGTCACAAGCTTTTCTCCAAGTCTTTGTTTTCCATCCTTGGCTATTGACATATAAATACTAGAGATGAGTTTCAGTATGACCACACTTAACATTACTCAGAGGTTAGAAGCTCTAAGTGGAGACATTTTGTCAGGAATGTGGGCAATCATCTTTTTTGAACAGATCATTGTGAGTTTCAAGTAAAGCAGGAAAACATAAAAACAAAATCTTCAAAACTCAAATGGGAACTGGGGATCTGGTTCAGCAGCAAAATGTCAGTCCCCCGGGTACCAGGCTCTGAGTTCAAGTTTCAGTAACCATTGCCATGGTGATCCTTAAGGCACTGTTATGTGATCCCTAAGGCACTGTCATGTGATCCCCAAGGCATTGTCATGGTGATCCCCAAGACACCACCATGGTGATCCCCAAGGTACTGTCATGGTGATCCCCAAGACAGCACCATGGCTATCCCCAGGGCACTGTCATGATTCTGCTGTTGAAACAATTGTGACATCAGAGCCCTTCAGCCACCTTGTGTGGGAGCTACAAACAAGAGTATGACTTCCAGGAACAGTCACAGTATCAACAGCAAAAGGCAAGGGGGAATAACACAAATCCTTTTGAAAGTGCTTACCTGGCATCTTACTGACTCTGGTTCAATTCCCAGCACTCCATGATCCACAGAGCACTGTCAGGAGAAGCCCCCTGAGCATCGTGGGGATTAGCCCTCACTACCAAAAGTAAATAAGTGAAAATATTTGTAAAGAAATACTTCAACTATGTAACACTTTTACTTACTGATTTTGAAATCTGGAAGTTTTCCACTGTTATATTTTTGAAAATGGAATTTATTATTTAAGAGAGAATAAGAATTTTTTGTATTGTGTTCTTATTTCGCTCACTTATCTACTATTCACCAATATATACATGCATACTAATTTGCATGTTTACATGTATAAATAGACACAGGATACATACGATATATTAATAGAATTATTCATAGTTAAATGCATATTATGCATACATATATTAATATAATAGAGTATATATGTTAACATATAATATGTAGCTATAAATTTTATATACATAGTATGCTACCTACATACCATCTATTAATGCGTATAGACATGTACTTTAAACTTAATTCACAGAACATACAATGGCTACTAGAAACATTAAAAATTAATCAATGGAGATAACTTTTAAAATAACCAATAGCAAGCCTGAATGTTAAAAAGATTCCCTTAGACTGACACATTCAGAATAACTACTCCAATTTGCGCTTCAAAAAGAAAACCCAAATTCTGGTGTCTTTTCATTAATTTATGTGGGGAGGAAATGTGGAAATTACACAAGGAGCTTGTTGGAAATCTTCTCAGCCAGCCATCAAGAACTGCAACTAGGGGCTGGAGCGATAGCACAGAGGGTAGGGCGTTTGCCTTGCAGGCGGCCGACCCGGGTTCGATTCCCAGCATCCCATATGGTGCCCCGAACACCGCCAGGAGTGACCCCTGTGCATCATTGGGTATGACCCCCCCCAAAAAAAAAGAACTACAACTAAACCATGAAGTTCACCCTCATTTAAAAAAATTTGCTAATAGTAAATAAATGGGCAATAGAGTTCACGTGCTTCAGGAATTATCCTCTATTTGTTGCTGGGAAACAACAATTACCTTCATGTCTACTGAGGAGATGCCCTGAGCTGGTCACCATCAGGAGTATGGAGCTCACAGTGGGGTGGTGGCAATTTTTTTCCATCTTACCCAGAAGGTTAGCTGTGAGTTGGACCTAGGAAACCAATGAAGCCGAATGGGATTATAAACTGCCCAAAGTTCCTGGGTCAGCGGAGTTCTCAGAGCAACCTTGAGGCTTCCTTCCCTTTCCAGTCAGAGGTACAACTTCTGGTTCAGAGGAGCTGTCACTGTCACTGTGATCCCGTTGCTCATCGATTTGCTCGAGTGGGAACCAGTAACATCTCCATTGTGAGACTCGTTACTGTGTTTGGAATATCGAATACGCCACAGGTAGCTTGTCAGGCTCTGCTGTGCGGGCAGGATACTCTCGGTAGCTTGCCGGGCTCTCCAGGAGGGGCGGAGGAATCGAACCCGGGTTGGCTGTGTGCAAGGCAAACGCCCTACCTGCTGTGCTATCGCTCCAGCCCAGAACAGCAAAAGGATCTAATTAGGATCTATGTTTTTGCTACTTTAAACCAGCTCTTGAAAAAGGTTCTCCTTCCTGACATCAATGCAAGATACAGTCCCACACTGAAGTGGCTGAAGGTTTGTTTGAAAGCATGAGATGGGTTTTCTCCAAAGTCCAGTTTGGAAAACAGGCCTCACGTTAGAAAAAGACCAAGTGGATCTCCCAAAAAACACCAGCCAGAAGCCGGGTTGCCGCTGGCAGCTCATCTAAATCAGGCTCCCATGAAACTTGTCATCAATGGAATGTTCCTTATAGGAACCTAGACAATGCTCCTATTTTTTTCTGACTGATTTTAGTTCCATCAGAGCCTGAGTAACAACAAGAATCTTAGCCATATGTGTACTAAACTTCTGTGGGACAGAGACCAAGTTAGTAAATGCTTCATTTTAAGCCATGTGCAAAAAAATGGTAAAATGGTTTTTAAATCAAGGGCCAAGGCCCGACTTTTAATTCATGGTACCAAAAACCAACTAACAAAAATAATGCTAAGAAGTCCTGGAGTGACTGTACAGACCTTGCATGCAGCTGACTCAGGTTTGATCCCCTAATCCCATATGATCCCTTGGTCTCTACCAGGGGTGATCTGTGAGTGCAGATTCTAGAGGAAGCCCTGAACACCTAAGCCCCCAGAAAACAAGCAGAGAAGAGGATCTGTACTCATTCAGGCAGACACAGGGTTCAGATTCTAGCTTTGCCACTACTAGCCCACTGTATGTGATGCCGAGCCACACAGCTGCCTTCTGAGTCTCATCCCCCATCTGCAAATTTGGAGAGACACTAAAAAGGGACTTTGTACATCATTAGGTATCATATGAGCTCAAGTCTTGACAGTCAACCACTTCTCACAAAACAATCATTGTATTCATATGAATTAAGCACTTCTTTTTCCACGCATTCCCCATTTCAACTGAGTGTAAACTAGCTAAATGTTTTAATGAACAGGTCTTCGAAAATTGATATAATTTTTTTGGTTTGTTTTTGGCTTTGGGGCGACACCTGGAAATGCTCAGATTCACTCCCGACTCTGCACTCTGGACCAAATCAGGTGCTGGGAGCCCAACCCAGGTTGGTCATGTGCAAGGCAATGCCCTTTCTACTGTAGTATCTTTCCAGCCCCTATAATTTTTTAACTTAAAAAGATCTATGTATTTACTGTGGAAGTCATAACTCCTTCAATGCACATTCACAAGCTTGAAATGCACCTTGGAATGTCCCTTGCCTCCTTTTGAGAAGTATCTCTCTGAACATCCCCAGCATTCACAACCCTGATGTTTGAAACACACACACACACACACACACACACACACACACACACACACGATGCTTCCCTTTCCTCTTCCCTCCTCCCTCTTCCCTCCTCCCTCCTCACAAACATTTAGGAGCACTTAACATCCATGATCTCATCGGATTCTCCTAAACATGAGCTAAGACAGATGAAATGACTTATGATAAATGACTGTCTCTGGACCACAACATCAGCCAAGAGCAAAACCGAGTCATCTGACTGCAAGTTGGGTGTTGGCCCCCACCCCTACTCTGCCTGGACTGGCAGAGGACAGAGAGAACAGAGGATACTGTTAGTTCTGTGCCCAGGTGATTCCCGGGTGCCAACTCTCTCCCAACACTCCATTTACATACCCTTGTAGTACTGTAGGACCTGGAATTTGGGACACACCATGCACCATGGTGTATAGACTACTGGACTTGTTTATTTTTATTTAAGTGAAATGGATTGCCTTCAAAATTAAGTCCACGGTGATCAACAGAATCAGAAACACCTTGAGAAATATTCTGGGCTCATTTTGTCTGAATGTGTTCAGGACCAGCAAAGCAAACTGAGTCTTGCTCCAGAGAGGAAATTACTCCTTGATCGTGCCAGATCAGAAACTGCAAGGTAAAATAACATTAGACTTCATTTCCTCCTTATCAAAGGCTCGGCTTCCATCAGATTTGAACCTCAACGTAAAAGTAAAACTGATAACATGTATTGTCAAACCTAGAGAATGGTAAGGGCGGAGAGTGGGATTTGAAGCACGATTGTTTCAAATGCATATCAGTAATGTATCAAGTTTATTACTGAATCCCATTTTAAGCCTTTGAAGTGGCCAATTGCTTTATTTAGTTAATGCTCGGCCACAAGGTACTGTTATAGAAAAGGATTTGGATCACTCTGAGTCTTGATGAAAAGGAAACTGTGTGAATGTATTTTGCATTCATTTCCAGACAAGAGGCAAACCCTTTGGCAGCCAGATTAGTTCCTGGATCCAGCTGAAATTTTGGTTTCTGTGTAAGCAAGTCAACTACACACCACCTAGTTATTTCTCTAATGAATCACCTTCCATCACGCGCTTCTCCTCTGCCCTTCTCCTCTGGCCAACCCTCAGGGAGTGACAGGAGTTTGATCACAAGGGGTGATCAGCTGCCCTAGACATGCTGTCAGGAGCACAAAAACCCAAACTCTAAATGATTCTTTGAAATAATAAAGGGTTCTCTTATTTCTACTTCCACTAATGCAGATAACTGTGGGAAATCGATTCTCTTGGGTCTCACACATATGAAGATGAAGGTAGGCTTAGAATAAATAATGAAAAAGCATTAAGGTTGGGGTCAGAGTGATATAGTACAGTGGGTAGGGTGTTTCCCTGCATAAGGATGATCCCCGGCAAGCATTACTTTCACATCTTAAGCCTTAGAGATAGTGAAAGAGTTAAAGATGCTTACATGCAGCCAACTGCAGTTCAGTCCCCGGCACCACATACAGTTCCCTGAGCACTGCCTGAGTGACCTGAGCACCACTGCGTGTGGTCCAAACCCACTCACCCACCTCACCCACCATCCACAAATAAAGTACTTAGACATCTTTCATTCCTCAGTTGGTGGCCCCTGAGCTGCATGAGATTGGCAAGACAGGAATACCAAGCTATTTCTTTATTAAACAGATCCGATATCTCCCCCAATGCCAACTGCCGAAACCCGGGATTGAACCAGAGACCTTTAGATCTTCAGTCTAATGCTCTCCCAGCTGAGCTATCTTGGCCACATAGCGGCAGGGTGTTTGCCTTGCACGCAGACAACCCGGGTTTGATTCCTCCGCCCCTCTCAGAGAGCCAGGCAAGCTGCCAAGAGTATCTCGCCCGCATGGTGGAGCCTGGCAAGTGACCCATGGCATATTCGATATGCCAAAAACAGTAACAACAAGTCTCACAATGGAGACATTACTGGTGCCTGCTCGAGCAAATCGATGAGCAATGGGATGACAGTGACAGTAATATCCCTCCCATTATTTTTACAAGATTGTTCTCAAAGACTCTTTCAAAAGTATATGTAAAATATATGTAAGCAAAACATTATAATTGCTACTGTAGCACTGTTGTCCTGTTGTTCATCGATTTGCCGAGCGTGAGCAGGCACCAGTAATGTCTTCATTGTGAGACTTGTTGTACTGTTTTTGGCATAATGAATATGCCACGGGCAGCTTGCCAGGCTCTGCTGTGTAGGCGGGATACTCTCAGTAGCTTGCCGGGCTCTCTGAGAGGGACTGAGGAATCGAATCTGGGTTGGCCATGTGCAAAGCAAATGCCCTACCGGCTGTGCTATAATTGCTACTATTTGAAAAAAATTCTCATAATAAAAAATAGCTTCTATCTTTAGGGTCGAGAGAAAAACTTGATTTTTTTTAACCAAGCAAACAAAAACATAATTGAATTGCCATAAAACTTAATTATAATTCTCCAAATTCACTGGAGTCATAATTTACATTGCAATGAATTGGCTGGTTGGTGCATTGATTAAAATCACTGCTGTGTAGAATGGTTCATTAAATAATTGGTTGGGAGTGCAAATTCAAAGTTAGCAAACAATAAGTTCACCTTAAAAATGAAGTAATGTCAATAAACTCGGAGCAAAAACGTTTTAAAATTACCCTATTGATTTCCCCAAAGCTTAATGAGGATAAAATGAAATCTTAATTATGTCACTTGTAAACCTTTGTATTGTTATTCTATTAGAAGCATATAACATCCCATTAAGAAGTACCAAAGCCGAATACACAGCAATATGAGCTTTCACTTTATTATGTATTTGTAAAAAATGTAAGTTCTAGTTAGTTATTCAACAGCTCCTGACACTCAAATCAAGGGAATGCTGCCCAGAATACTAATCGAATGGAAATGTAACATTCTTATGTAAATCTCTTAAAAATCCTAACCAGGAAACATATTTCTCTAATAGACTTTCAGAAAATTGGGCCTAACCCCAGTCCTTCCAGCCAGTCCTTTTACAGAATTCTTAACTGACACTTCTGAGTGTTTTTTAATTAGAATGATCAAAGACCTAAATTAGGAATTATTTCTCTGGCTAGTGATGTAATGCCTATGTACTGGTAACATGGAATATCAATCAAAGAACATCTACATCAAATAAAGGCACTATACGTCCGCTTTTTTTTCCATTTAAGAAATCAGATAACAGGGCACCATATAACCATAGAAGCTCATTCATTGGCCATGATCCAGAGACCCACAAATAAATCTTGGAAGAAATCAACAAGTTGCAGAGACTCTCCCCAGACACCACGCAAGGCTGACTCATTTGGGGCACCTCAGCAGGGGGAGGGGGGATCAACCCAGCAACTTCCAAACTGAGCCCCTGGCAGCCAGAAGCTTCCACACTGCAATCACCACCAAGCCCCCAGCCAGACCCTGTTGCCCAGGAAGAATCTCACCCAGAAATAATTCTGCTGAAAAACTCAGGTCTGCAAGTTTTAGGACTGAAATCTCCAGGCTTTCAGAGTCAGGAGTGGGCTATCTCCCCCGGATCTCCCTGTACTTTATACGCCTTGGCAGTCATGCACACACCCCAATGCCACCACCCAGTTAAAAGTTTAACTCCAGCTGTAAAAATTTTGAATTTTCTGTAGTGTGTGGCCTGATTTGTGGCCACGCACCTTCTCAAACTCTACAACACGGATGCACCAGGAGTAGCACACCAGATTGGATGGAATGCAATGTAGAAAGCAAAAAATCTTTTTTAAAAAAAATTTCTTTTTTTAATTAAAAAAATTTTAATTGAATCACTGTGAGATACAGTTACAAAGATTTTATGTTTGTGTTTCAATCATAAAATGATCAAACACCCATCCTTTCACCAGTACGTGTTCTCCACCACCAATGTCCCCAATATACCCCCACTTTCCAACCCTTCCCCTGCCTCCATAGCAGACAATTTACCCCATCCTCTCTCTCTACTTTTGGGCATTATGGTTTGCAGTGCAGATAATGAGAGGTTATCATGTTTGGTCCTTTATTAAAGATAAACTTTCAGCACATCCATCCGAATCTATCCCTCCAACCATCATTGTCTTAGTGATCCCTTTTCTCTTCCAGCTGCCTTCTCTCCCAGCCCATGAGACAGGCTTCCAACTATGGGGCACTATTCCTGGCCCTTGGAAGCAGCCAATCTTTTTTTTTCTTTTTGGGTCACACCCAGCGATGCACAGGGGTTACTCCTGGCTTTGCACTCAGGAATTACTCCTGGTGGTGCTCAGGGGACCATATGAGATGCTGGGGATCAAACACAGGTTGGCCGCGTGCCAGGCAAACGCCCTATCCGCTGTGCTATCGCTCTAGCCCCAAGAACCAATCTTTTTTTTTTCTTTTTGGGTCACATCTGGTGATGTGCAGGGGTTATTCCTTTCTCTGCACTCAGGAATTACTCCTGGCAGTGCTCAGGAGACCATATGGGATGCTGAGAATCATACCTAGGTCGGCCGCTTGCAAAGCAAACGCCCTACCCACTGTGCTATCGTCCCAGCCCCAGGAAGCAACCAATCTTGATTAACAAAATATAAACATAGAAGGCTTTAAAAGAATCTTGGAAACAAATAGTTCACTGCAGAAATGCCTGGAGCAGGTGTTGTCCCCCCACCTACCCTTTGGAATCCCTGTGGCCGCCAACTTCCAGAACCCAACGAAAAGCTCTGGTACATACGTGGGATCAGTGATGGCAAACTCCAGGCCTCCGGGGATAGGAGATGGGCCGGTACCTCCCATCTTCCTGCCTCTATCGGACCCTGGATATCATGTCCATGAACTGCCTCCGCCTGGTATTTAAGTTCACTGGTAATGGCCATGATAATGGCCATGATCCAGAGATAAACAAAAGAATCTTGGATCTGAGCACTCACTGCAGAGATTTCTCCAGACCCTAGTTATCCAAAATGTAAGAATTCTAGGAGCGCATGATTGCTTTCGCAGCCGCATAAAACATCTTATGCTATTCATAACAAACAACACAAAATAAAATACCTAGTATATGCCTGTTTGGCAGGTTTGAGTGGTGCTGGGAAAATTCAAAATAATGGTGGTGGGAAGGTGTAATGGTGGTGAGACTGGTGTCGAAATATTGAATGTAATCCATTATTGTGAACAACTTTATGAAAATAAAATTTTAAAGAGTTGAAAAATAAATACAAAATAATAAACATAGAAGACTTAATTTAGTAACAGTTTGCTAATCTCTTATGTGAAGACTTACTGGCTCCATGACGAGATACAACAATCTTCACTAACTTTCTTCTAAGGAAACATTTTTTCATCATTCTATTAGCAAGTTATTGCTAGTATATAATGAACAATATATAATGAACTTTTGAGGGCCTACTATAAGGGCAGGCTTAGGAATGGCTTCAGAAAATTGGAGAAAACGGTGGAGGGGAGGTGTAATGGTGCTGGAATTGGTGTTAAAGTACTGAATGCATATTACAAATCATCATGAACAACTTTGCAAACCATAGTGTTTTATATAAAGTGTAAGGGGAGGCAGTGATAAGACAGAGTACTACATGTAAGAAAAAAATTAAAAAATAAAAATAAACAAGATAACAGTTATTGCCACAAGTGATATCAATGATTTGGGTACTTTTGATCAATCCTGGCTTTATTTTGCTTTTTGGGTCACACCGGAGATGCACAGGGGTTACTCCTGGCTTGTGCACTCAGGAATTACTCCTGGTGGTGCTTGGGGGACCCTATGGGATGCTGGGAATCGAACCCTGGTCGACCGTGTGCAAGGCAAATGCCCTACCCGCTGTGCTATTGCTCCATCCCGACTTTGAATCAATTCTGAATCTAGGATTTAGCAGTGAGTTGGCTGGTGCATGGATGGTAAAACTGAATGTGTCCAAAAACATAGAGAACAAGCTTATAACATTTGATTTTCTGCTCCATGTTTATTGGAGCTGAAAAGGCTAAGAGAGTCATATAAATAAATGGAAAACTGAAATACAATAGAAATTTCTTAAATACATAACAATACTTTTGGGATCATGAAGCGACATGAGCTGTAATAGCGTACAGATACCAACAGGCAACAGCTTTATACAACATCATTTATCTAAGGCATTCTAAAATTGTCTTAAAAGCGCCTCTACATTCATTATTCTATACACATACAGACACCCATTTATGAACAGAAATTATTTCAGAACTTTTAGCACTGTGTAGGAAAAGGTAAATAATACATATTTAGATTCTGAGTAATTTTTAAAGGACAGTTAAGGATTCCAAGACATAGTCATTAACTTTCAAGAAAATAAATAGATTTTCCATCCTAGATTGGAAAGATTTTCCAGGTGTAAGTTACAAGAAAATTCACGCCATGATTTTTTTTCTCCCCAAAGGCCTCTTTGGAAACAGATTTTTTTTTTTAAATTTGGGGTAAACATTCATGACATGAACAAATTAGGGTTGTAAGGGTTGTATTTATTTTTGAAAATATTTTTGTTTGAATCACTGCAAGATAGACCCTTGCAAAGCTGATCATGATTAGGTTTAAGCCATAGAGTGTTCCAACACCCATCCCTCCACCAGTGGACATTTCCCACATTTCCCAGCATCCGTGTCCCCAGGTTCCCTCCCATCAGCCCCCACCCAGCTTGTGTCTATGGCAGGCCCTTTACTTCTCTCTCTCTCTCTCTCTCTCTCTCTCTCTCTCTCTCTCTCTCTCTCTCTCTCTCTCTCTCTTTCTGGCTCACTCGCTCTCTCTCAATAAGACAACATACTTAGGAGGGACCAAAGAGGATTTTTATTTCTCTGTCAAATGTTCTACACTCATGTAAACACATGAAGATTTTTGCCACAACATCCACTTATTACCATGTAGACACATGTCCCCTCCTAATACAGAAAGAGGATCACACAGAAAAAATAAAGCTGACAAAGGAAGGAGCTGAGATTAAACACTTTTATTGGTCAATTACTCCGAAAAGAAAACATCAGTCTTTGTTATCCAAGTTGTCAGCTCTCCCCTTTGTAAACAATGTCTCTAAATTGGCTTGCACCTCTCTCCCTGGTGCACCAGAGAAAAACCTGGGTTTCGCCTACCAACTTTTTCCCTTTGGCGCTAACAAAGCAATTCATTTGGCTCTATCAGAAAGAAGACACCATATTCCAGGCACTTTTGCACCTTGAAAAAGCTTAACTCCGTTATTTAAATTCAGCGCAACTCCTCACCCCTGCTCTTTCTGCACGACACACAGAAAGGAAGCTAAGGAGTTTACAGTACAGAGATGCGATTACAGTACCCACTAGGTAACTGCTACAGTATCTCTTTGAGAAGTCATGTTCTTAACATTTGACCTAGGGTATAGATGTTTTCTTTAGACTTTGTCCCAAATGCAAGAGCCTTTTGCTCTGACAGCACAGCACTTTTAGAAGATCTGACATCAGTCCCAATTATTTAAATATGGTGGAACAAAGCTTGGAGAATCTACACATAGAGGAGTACATTGCCACTGCAGGCTCTCTTGATACAAAAATTTCAATTTCAGTTGAATTCCTGTGGTTCCCCTGAGCAGTGATAAATGCCCTTTATAATAATGAGGCAGTATAAGACAAAGCAAAGTCTTCAAAAATATCTACATCTGTATTTATGCTGATATGAAATACATTGATTGAAGAGGGGATTGACTCTTTTACTGAAATAATTCTGAGTTTCAGAGGAAAATAAAGGTAACACTGAGAAATTTCTAATAAATCCTTAAAAATGTTTTTGGTAGGCTGCCATTCAAAATTTTCCCAGAGTTCTCATCTATGTGCTATACAAACTGTAAATAAAAATGGACGAGACCAATGGACACACTATACATATATCAGATATCAATATAGATGGATGCATGAAAGCTCCTTACATATACACATCCCCCACTTAAAATACATTCTAGTACATAGGCAAAGCATCATTCTTAATAATAAGACAGCAGCAATTAAATAATCTAGTTACCCAGGAACCTCAGAAAATATCAGAGGTCCTGATAACTCCTGACACAACTTCCCTGGCTTCAAGGAGAGTTCTCCATTAACACCTAATATAGATCTCATAAAGCACCAGACTGCATTGCTAATGGCAATTATGTATGTAATCCTGTCGTTGGAGAGTATTCTTTTCAAAACCCGTTTATTCGAAATCTGGCTAATGTATTATGTGAAAAATAAGTCACAAGGAGATGATACAAGTGCGAACGACTGAATATAAAGCATTTACATGTTATCTTACATATTTATTGTCATTTTATCAGTGCCTATACCCTCAGAAAGAATTCAGATGGCCTTCACAGGGTTGAAAGCACAATACTATAAACTTGACTAAGAAGAGAACTACTCTTTGAAAACATGTAATTCACTTGATTATCCACCAGCATTTTTACAAACCAAGATGACATGACATCATACTAAATAGTATTTGAAGAGCTAGCTGATGAGGCAATACCTACAGGTAAGTCGGGGGCTTGCAACCAAAGTTTACACATACAGTATGCAAAAAAAAAAATCTTTTGGTTGATTTGTAACAAAACATATTTGCCACAGAAGAAAAAAATAGGCTTTAAGTAAGGCTTTTAAGTAAACATTTATTTTGTGTCTACTATTGGGTATATCCACGCAGGCCCAAAGTATAGAAAAATTTAGGTAGGTCGTAAGTTATATAGATCCTAGATGTACATGTGGATTTTAATATTCACACCAAGTGTGGACAGTAAGGTCTAGCTCTAAACTTGTCAGCTGCAGGAACACACAGCTCTAGGTGTCTAAGATGAAGGTTTTGAACCTCGGCCATTCTACCTAGACTCGATAGAAGATAATCTTGTAGATCACAGCCACTGGCTGTAAGAAGAGCTGACCGCTTCTGAGAGTGACACTAGTCAAGGGTGAGATACTACAAGAGACGGTCTTGTTTGACACGCTGCCACCTTTCAGTGGGACGGGACAACTCCCCCTGTCCTGTAGGTCTTCCTGCTTGAAGCTGAGATCGCACAAGGAAAAACGGACCACTTCTGTCACATCTGGAAGGGGAGGTTGGGAAGGGGAGGCACACTCAGAAGCCAGTGGAGGCTTTCCAGCCGCCTGCTCCAGCTCTCTTAGAATTTCCCTGGCAATAGTCTTAGACTTCCGGTCCCAGGCGGACACTACCCTCCTGCACAAGTTCCTCCTGGGGCTCAACTCAACAGAACAGACTCTCGCGTCTCCGCTGCTGTGTATGTCACCAACTGTGGTGACTCGTTTATTCTGCTGAAGGCTCCCTCGGTTCCTTCCATGGGACCGGAAGTTGAACTGTCCAGGTAGATCCTTTGAACGATGAAGTGAAGATTTACTTGCTCCTCCCCCAGCAGCGACAAACTCTCCAGCGGTGCTCCACAGCCGTGGCCTGGCCTGCGGAACCTGGGGCTCTGTCTGCGGGGAACAGACGGCCTCGTCGGGGGCTCAAGGTGGGCAGGCAAGCTCAAAGTCTGGACGCAGGCACTTGCAAAGTCTGGCCGGGAGGAAGGAAACAAGTTCGCCAAGGAGAGGGGAGCTTCGTCGAGGTGTGGTCTCACATTACAACCCAGACATGCGTGGCGCGTGGACAGGAACATGGATGTTTTAGGTGGTGGGTGGGTCGTGGTTTTTCTTCTTGCTTCGACAGGACTTGCAGACACAGCAGATGATACATGGGGACGCGAGGAGCAGCAGCGGGGAGGTCACCAGGGCAATGATGCCCAATCCCACAAGAATCCCCACCACCTGGAAATTGAGAAGAGAAGACGTTCACTCTCTGCATCACCCCTGCATGGGTCATCCTGAGACTCTGATGCAGAACCCTTAGTCCCCAAGATAAGAGCTCGGGAAGGGGCAGCTCCGGGAGGTAATCAGGCCACAACGGGGAAGCCGTCGGGATGGGATTAGATCTTGGATGTTCTGGTCGGTTCGCTTTTATATTAGGTGGGGGATTCTCCCAAGCACTGATCAGGGGGTCCAAGGGCCACGCCCACTGATGTTAAACTCTTCAGTTCAATCCATGGGCCCACCAGGGCCATGCCTGGCTGTGTTTGGGAGAGAAGATCAGCCAGGCAGGGATGGAATTGGGGCCTCATTCATCATGCCAGGCATGTGCCCTGGCCCTGCTGATGCTGTTTCACCAGATGCCAGAGAGCTGGCTTCCCTTCTCGCCCCCTCCCCCCGCCCCAGCACACACCTGCAAACCAGGGGGGAGCCTTCTCGGGAACCCTGCCATGCTGCCACCCTCACTCGGGGCTGCCGGGCTCCAGGACTGTGAGAAATAAATCTCTGCTGTTTCAGCCACCCCCTGTTGTCATGACGGGGCCTTTGCTTTCCTTTGTTTTGGTTTTGTTTCGTCTGGGGGCCACACCTGCAAGTACTCAGGACTTCCTCCTACCTCTGCACTCAGGGATCGCTCCCGGCAGGCTCAGGGACCCAGTGGGATGCCGGGGATCGAACTTGTGTTGGCCACAGACCAGGCGACCATCCGAACCACTGTACTGCCACTCCAGCCCCAGGGCCTTTGCTAGCCAATGCCCAGCAAGGGTCGGAACTGAACGTAAACCAAAAAGGCCCCAGAGACTAAATCACAGCGGAGACTGTCAAGTCCAGTGCTCACTCAGGCTCTGAGTACAAAGCTCGGGCTAATCACAAACTGCGGGAGTTGGTTCTCTCCCCCGTCTACCCACGAGCCCTCACCAGTCTCATGAGGATGTTTATCATGATTAGGAGGCCCTGATTGCTCAGTCCCTACAAAGAAACGTGGCCTTTATGAAATATAAAACACTATTAAAAATAAACCAGGGCTGCCTTTGAACCTGCCACATAAACACACGAGGACCTGGGCAGAAGGACCCGGTCCCAGCAGGGCCCCGGAGGATGTGAGAAGTCTGCATTTTAGAGCAAGTATGCCTGAGAGGCTTTCAAAAAAGTCATTCTGCTGATTTTTTTCTCCTGGTTTCTTTCTTTTTTTTTTTCTCCACCAGTGATGCTCAAAAGTCACTCCCGACAGTGCTCAGGGGACCACCTGATGGTACCAGGTACCTAACCAAGGTCTGCTGTGTGCAAGGCAAGTGCCTTCACTAAGACTCTCTGGCCCCCTAGCTTGCCATTTTCTTCCTCTTCCTTCCTTCCTTCCTTCCTTCCTTCCTTCCTTCCTTCCTTCCTTCCTTCCTTCCTTCCTTCCTTCCTTCCTTCCTTCCTTCCTTCCTTCCTCCCTCCCTCCCTCCCTCCCTCCTTTCCTTCCTTCCTACTGAAGATTACTGGCTACTGTGGGACTCTGCAGCCAGCACTGACCAGCCAAGTGATGGGTTGTGTCCACGTGTTCATTTCCGGCCACTATTTCATGACTTTCCAGAATCCTTCCCCACCCCCCAGGCTGTGGGAGGGATGGGGGGAATGGCCAGGGGAGGGTGATCAGGAAGCTTCCCGAGCAGACCTCCTAGGTCTGTCTGCTTTGGTGCCCGCCAGTTTTCAGTCAGGATACCTACCTGTGCTCGGTTCCACATCACTGACGCCCTGGAGTGGCCCAGCTTATTCCTGCATGGCCCTTTGTCATAATGTCTGAGGAAAATGTCATTCTGAAAAACAAAGAGAAGTTTCCGTCGAGACATGGTTTTGAAGTGTCAGCGGGCCAGCAGAGTGTCACCTAGTGGCCGGCAGAGCAGCTGAGGGGAAGCCATGGTGTCAATAATATCCGGTGACATCAGTGCCCGCCTCTCGAAATTTCAATCTCGCAAATTTAGAATATTTCTCAGCAGATTTCTAAAGTCACGGAGAAAAGATCAACAAGACTCTTGGTTGAGTCTAAAATAAAATAGATGAGTGACCCGATGGATTATTCTCACGGGGCGGCACTGGGAGAGGCATGACGCGGAATGAAAGGGCCCTCGGGGCACCAGTAACCGGGCTCTGCCCCGGCCCTAGCAAAACAAACAATTACAAAATATGTATGGAACAATTCCAAAATGTGTATGGCACAGCCTTCACTGACTGACGAGGCTAAACAGTTCTGAGGGGAGAAGCCAGAGGTGCTGAGGGCCGGATTCTAGGTACCCCTCATACATGCTTACAGGTATTCAGCCGGCTGAGCGATCTATCTGGCCTCAAGAGAGCTTTACCTTACCTTATTTTATTTTATCTTTGGTTTGGGGGCCATAGCCAGCAGTGCTCGGGGCTTCCCCCTTGGCTCTGTGCTCTGGGATAACTCCTGGCGGTGCTCAGGGGACCAGGTGGGGTGTTGAGAACTGAACAGAGGTTGGCCACATGCAAGGCCAAGGCCCTCCCCGCTGGACAAGTTCTGGTCCTGGAGAACTTGGGTTTAAAATGCAGGGGACACGGCTCAGAGAAGCAGAGTGATGTTTTATGGATATCTACAGTAGTCGTCATAGTAAACATTTTATAGTGGTCAGTTTGGGTGGATGTGGTATGGTAGCCTGCCCCTTGGAGAGGTAGGAATCTGTACTCCTAAAATAGAGTCTTGTAAACCACAGACTCAGTTTTTTTTTAAAGCGAGTTTTCTACCTATATTGCAAAGAATAATACCCAGAAGAAGGGGGGAGCGGGTAAAAGGGAATGTGCCTGCCACAGAGGTGGGAATTCGGAGGGGAGGGGGGAGGGCATGGGGTGGGGGTGGTCGGAGGGACACTGAGAACATTAGTGGTGGAGAATGGGCACTAGTGGAGGGATGGGTACTCGATCATTGTATGACTGAAATGTAATGATGAAAGTTTGTAAATTTGTAACTGTATTTCATGGCAATTCATTAAACAATATTAAAGAAATAAATTTTTTTTTAAAAGGAGAGCCTTCACCCTATTTGGCAGGACCTACGCAGGCTCAGTTATCCTGGGCCAGAGACAGCGCAGACAAGAAGACTCCTCTCCGGGGAACTTACATCCAGGTTCTGGAGACAGTACCAGCAGAAGGTGTGCTTGCAGTTCTTGCACATCATCTGGGCACAGCCTTCATTGCGCTCGATGTACACCCGGCACACGGGGCACTGCTTAATGGGGGCTTCGGCATCTGTCCCAAAGAGCGCCCTAGGAACCAAGCAGAGGAGAAATTACTGGGGGCGGGTCCATGTTGCCCAGGTCCCCTGGAGCACAGTACCGGGAGCTGTGGGGAGGAGGGATCCAAATAAGGCAAGTTCAATAAGTGACTGATTTCCCCGGGCTCCCGAGGGGAAGGCCGTGTGCAAGTCCTCTCAGAGCCTGATTCACTCCTCAGGAAAAGGGTGGGTGCAGAAACAGGAAACAGGTGGATAACTAGATGTTCAAGTCCATCCAATAAGAAAGAATCTTCATTCAGTTCTGCCTTGTCAGGCATCGCAGGATGACACTTTCCATGTTGATTCTTCTATTTCTAAATTCTCTCCCGGGGCTGAGATCTTCAAGCCTGCTCGGATCGGGACTGGGCCTCCTCCACCCAGATCCCCCATTTTCCAGTAGCTTGGCAGTCATGACCACAAACTGCCCCTGGCCCATGTGATCCTATCAATGGCCAAGATCCAGAGACTATAAAACAAAGCTCCCAGAAGCGCAGCCGCATTTGCAGTCCCCAACCTCTTATAGTCTAGCCCACTGATGTACCTAAAGTGGCACACATGTTTTTGGTTTTAACATACTTGCTTGTATTCTCTTATATACATTCTCTGTCCCTCTTGGAGAGCCCGGCAAGCTACTGAGAGTATCCCGCCCACACAGCAGAGCCTGGCAAGCTCCCTGTGGAGTATTCGATATGTCAAAAACAGCAACAATAACGGGTCTCATTCCCCTGACCCTGAAAGAGCCTACAATACAGCACTGTTGGGAAGAATGAGTAAGGAGAGGCTGCTAAAATCTCAGGGCTGGGACGAACGGAGATGTTACTGGTGCCTGCTCAAGTAAATCAATGAACAATGGAATGATAGTGATACAGTGATTTCTAAATTAACCTTTCATTCCCCAAGCACAAACCACTGAAAAAAAAGCAAAAGAAGTCTGCCATGGAGTAGAAAAAGTAGCTCAGAGGTGCAGTGGGGGCTTCAATATCTGGTTCATCAGAATCAATACTTTGGTGCCAGAGCAATAGTACAGTGGGTAGCTCGCTTGCTTTGCATACAGCTGACCTGGGTTCGATTCCTAGCATCCCATATGGTCCCCCAAGCACCACCAGGAGTAATTCCTGAGTGCAGAGCCAGGAGTAACCCCTGTGTATCTCTGGGTGTGACCCAAAAAAGCTAAAAAAGAAAAAAGAAAAGAAAATTCTTGATATCATTGAAAATATCTGCTCTGAGCAGAGAAGCAGTACTATCCTGGCATCCAATCTGTGGGCCACAGGGGAAAAATGGGAAGGAATAGGGGTATGGGGAGGGCAAGAGTCATGCCCTGGGTTCCACTTAGGTGACTCTTCACCCAGACCCCCATTCAGCATAGAGGGGTACCGAGTCACAGAGTGTTGTCTAATCTATCATCAAATGTGATCCGTCACCTTGTACAGCAGTGAGGATGTTATTATTTTAATTTCTTCTTTTATCCCCCTTTTTTCAGCAAGGAAAAGAGGTTGCAAGTAGTGTGACTTGGAGGAGGTCACACAATGCCAAGTGAGAATGTCGGAACTCCTCCTTTCCGGGAGTTAGGACGTTTTCCGAGGATCCCAGGCAGAAGCTGTCAGAAGGTCCGTGACATCTTTTTTTTTTCTCCCTTGATAGGTTTGGTGTGAGATTCAGGCACCATCTCCCAGCCAGGGAGCATCCCTGGTCCTGAAGAAAGGCTCCACACACACACACACACACACCGTCGGCGCTGGGGAATGCGGCCAACTGGGCCCAGCATCGTGGTTTCTGGTGCTGCTGCTGCAAAGCAGCATTTGCTTGCATGTTTTCAGAATAGAAGAGGCAAGTTCCTTGAGTCCCTGAGGTTGCCAGGCTATACTCTCCCAGGGGGATGTTTTTCCCAGGGTGCTGTTCTCCAGAGTGATTGGCATGTTACCACACAAACCATTTCATCAGGTAAGAAAATTATCTCCTTGCCACTGCTTGGCAAGCAGAAAGAACGGGGTTAATAAATAGTGCCAGCTACCTAAGCCGTGGATAAACCAGGGCTTCATACAAGAAACCAATTCTTATCTGAGAAACCGAAGTTCCTTTACATGCTAACTTCAGTAGTAAAATCCCTTTTTGTTTTTCTTTTATGAGGCCCTCTGGTGCTCAGGGCTTACTTCTGGCTATGCATTCAGGGACCATTCCTGGTAGTTCTCATTGGACCATATGGGGTGGTCAAATTTGGGTCGGCCACATGAAAGGCAAGCACCCACCCTACCCATTGTACTATCTCACTAGCCCTGTCAATTTCCATTAATAGGGGCTGGAAGGATAGTATGATGAGTAGGGCATTTGCCTGGCATGTAGCTGATGCAGGTTCAATCCTATGTGGTCCTCAGAATACCACCACGAGTTATTTCTGAGTACAGAGCCAGGAGTAAGCCCTGAGCATCACTGGGTACGTCCCCACTCCCAAACAGAACAACAACAAAACCTGATAAATCCCTTTGGTAGTGTTTCTTTGGTGATTCTCTATGAACTTACCAACTCTGAGAGGTTCCTCGGGGAAGCTGTATAGGGTACACATCCATCCCTGAACCCCATCACAAGACACATTCATCTCTATGCAACACAGTTGGGTTTTTAAGAGAAGCCAAGTTTCCTTTCTTACCCGCGTTCCGTGGGCAGGGCGAAGGGCTGGCTATCTCTGCAGGAGACATCCCCATGCCAGGCCTCCTTGCAACAGGAGCAGAATTTCAGGTGGCACAAAGGGCATTCTACCAGCACCGGCTGCCCGGGGTCACTTGGGGCAACAGGGCATACAGTCTGACAGTCTGCCACGGGGCACCAGGTTCGGCAAGGGTCCAGATGAACTTCTAAAGCATGGACAAAGAAAAGAACAGAGCTGATGTGTACCCATCATTCACATGCGAGGCTTTCCCTCCCTTCATTCATTCTCTTCTCTAAGAAGTAAACAAATGTCTTGGAGCCAATGTCTGCCTCTGCCCTAGGATTTCTACCAACTTCTCCCAGTCTGGTAGGGAATCAGAAGGGAACCATCCCTCTTGGGATCTGAGAATCCATGAATCACACGCTGATCACTTTTTCTTTAATTAAATCACCGTGAGATCCAGTCACAAAGCTTTCGTGTTTGAGTTTCAGTCATACAACGATCGAACACTCATCCCTCCACCAGTGCACATTTTCCACCACCAATGTCCCCAGTATCCCTTTCCCCCACTCCTCCCCAGCCCTCCCCCTACCTCGATGGCAGACAATTCTACCCATATTCTCTCTCTACTTTGGGACATTATGTTTTGCAATATATAAAGTCATGAAATTTACTTATAAGTGGATGGACATGGAGAGTATCATGCCTAGTGAAATGAGTCAGAAGGAGAGAGACAGACATAGAATGAGTGCACTCATTTCTGGAATATAAAATAACGCTGATCACTTTTATGGGAGGTTTGTTCCAGCGAGCGGAAGAGTGCTTTTGACTGATTCTCATAGTGCATCTAAACAGACAAGGTCTCTCCGCTCTGTCACATTTCTCAAAGTAGGTGCCAGTGGTTTGGGTCCTCATTGTCCATGTGTTCTTCCCAATGAAAAGGTGCAACCATTTGGGGATATTTCTCAGCATTCAAAACAGGCAAACAGGGGCTTGAGCGATAGCACAGCAGGTAGGGCATTTGTCTTGCACGCGGCCGACCCGGGTTTGAATCCCAGCATCCCATGTGGTCCCCTGAGCACTGCCAGGAGTAATTCCTGAGTGTAGAACCAGGAGTAACCCCTGTGCATTGCTGGGTGTGACCCAAAAAGAAAAAAAAAAACAGGCAAAGATCTGGAGTAGCTGTTACCACTATTTGGGTGAATATGATATGTAAAATGTAACATAAAAAACTTATCAATGCAAAAAATTCCACAAAATATTTCATCCTTCTAAATACTAAGGAAGAAGCAATATGGGTTTTCTGTTTAAAGGAACTTAAAGAACAAAGAAGAATCAAATAGTTTGGAACCCAACAGGTTTAACCAGCAAGTCAGATTAGTTGTAAATTTGAATATCCAGTTGCCCTACCAATACATTAGGTTATGAGAATATAAAAAAGATCCCTGTTGTAAAATCAAAGACAGAAACTTTCACAGATCATAAAATGATCACTAATCAGATCACATAAAGAATATCCACATTAGAGAAAGGACCAGCATGACAATACTTGGAAATGATCATTTTGGACAGAAACTGAGTGTTGAAAGTAGGTGAAGGGATATACTGATAACTATTCAGTATCTGTATTCAGTATCTGCCATAGCAGCAGGCAGGGGAGAGGAGGGCGGGAGGGAAACCCGGACCCTTGGTGGTGGGAAATGAACACTGGTGAAAGGACAGGTGTTGGAACATTCTATGACTGAAACCCTATCACAAACAACTTTGTAAATGTGTATACCACGAGGATTCAATTAAAAAAATTTAAAAAAGAACATCCATGTGTCACTAAAGAAAGAAGATGGCGTTTGGGGTCACTGTCACTGTCACCCATTTGCTTGAGCGGATACCAGTAACATCTCTATTGTGAGGCTCCATCTCCATTGTGATACTTGTTGTTACTGGTTTTGGCATATTGAATACGCCACGGGTAGCTTGCCAGGCTCTGCTGTGCAGGCGAGATACTCTCAGTATCTTGCTGGGCTCTCCAAGAGGGGCGTAGGAATGGAACCTGGGTCGGCCGAGTGCAAGGCAAACACCCTATCCTCTGTGCTATTGCTCCAGCCCGGTGTTTGGGGTATATCCTATAAATTGTTTACAAATTTAGTTTGTTTTCCATTTTCTATTCAGCAACAGGCCCCATTTACTTGTTCTATACCCAAATCCTTAAGATAACAGATTATGTGAAAAAAATTATAACACTTGAGGGATAGAGTAGTTCTTTGTCTCTGAACTATTTTGTAAAGTTTGAAGTGATGATGTTTTAGTTTAAAATTTCCTAAGGCTTGTGATTCTTGGAAATTTCCCTAAAGGAGGCAAATAAGCCAAAGGGTGGTGCAAAAGGGAAATGAAGGTATTAAGTATAAATTTAATTTTAAAATTAATTTTACAAAGTCAATATCAGGGGAAATATCTGAAATGTTCCAGTAAACACGGTTGCCATGAATGTCTCACCTGTAAAATTCAGAAACTCAATCTATGCTTCTTGCAAATTTGCATTTTATAAATGGCACCCTTACACATGCAATCTTATCTAATCTAATAATCTGGGAAGATGGGGGCAGAGACGGATGGATGCGACATAATCAGGAAGGGAAAAGGATGTTCAAAGATCCCCAAAACCTTTGCAACAGGCTTGTTAGAAACCCAAAGAGAGGAGCTGGAGCAATAGTACAGCATTTAGGGAATTTGTCTTGCATGCGACCGATTGGAGTTCAATTCCCAGCATCCCATATGGTCCCATGAGCACCATCAGGAGTAATTCCTGAGTGCAAAGCTAGGTAACCCCTGTGCATCACCAGGTGTGACCCAAAAAACACTATAGCACTGTAGCACTGTCATCCCGTTGTTCATCGATTTGCTCGAGCGGGCATCAGTAACGTCTCCATTGTGAGACTTGTTGTTACTGTTTTTGGCATATCAAATACGCCACGGGGAGCTTGCCAGGCTCTGCCATGTGGACGGGATACTCTCGGTAGCTTGTTGGGCTCTCCGAGAGGGACAGAAATTGAACCCAGGTCAGCCATGTGCGAGGCAAATGCCCTACCCACTGTGCTATTGCTCTAGTCCACTGAGTATCATTACATTAACAAAAGAGAATAGTGTTTCTTAAAAACTAACACTGAAATTTCAAATTGAAGCAGCATGAAAGTACTACCATGCCAACACACTTTCTAATACAGTACATTTTATATTCTGTGGCACCAAAACAGCAAAAAAAAAAAAAGAAAGAAAGAAAGAAGGAAGGAAGGAAGGAAGGAAGGAAGGAAGAAAGAAAGAAAGAAAGAAAGAAAGAAAGAAAGAAAGAAAGAAAGAAAGAAAGAAAGAAAGAAAGAAAGAAAGAGAGAAAGAAAGAAAGTCAAAGAGAGTCACATGTGTAGATTTCTGAGGCCTGAACCATTTTCTCTCCTCCTGCCATTTAGATCTTCCTTCAACCTTTCAAAACTGCATAACAAAGAGTAACAGCCAAGAAGCCAAAGCTAGTATGTAATTCAGACTTTGGTGTTCCCGTGTCAAATGTCTACTTAATTCCATTGTAAGTCATGGCCTTTGAAAAGTTTGATGGTCAAGAAGGAAGGGAGAGTTCTGCCTACATTTTCTTCTGTGTACCTTATAGATTCATGTCTGATACTGGTTCCATAAGGTACATAGAAGAAAATGTAGGCAGAACTCTCCCTTCCTTCTTTGACCGTCAAACTTTTCAAAGGCCATGACTTAGAACGGAGGTGGAGAATGTGCACTGGTGGAGGGATGGATGTTTGATCATTGTGAGACTGTAACCCAAACATGAAAGCTTGTAACTATCTCATGGTGATTCAATAAAATTATTATTATTATTATTATTAATTAATAAAACAAAAAAAGAGAGAAGGAAGGGAAAGAAGGCCCTCTGGCCGGCAGAGAGACAGCCAACACCACATTGATCCTGCCCAATCTTTCCCCAGTGGACTGGTCCAGGCGGGGAACTCTGGGGCCTTTCTCCAACTCTCTTTCTGCCTAAAGGCACAGCAGCCCGCAGGCCCAACACAGAAAGGGCCCAACTCCGTAACTGAGCCTGTGAAGCCACCAGGCCACCAAAGGAAGGGCTTCTCTGGGAAACAATAGCCCTGACTCGGTTTCTGCACACGCCCAAGTGACGCTAGGAGAAGACTGGGGCCAGAGCAACAATCTTAGCGATCTGAAGGAAAGCTGAGTCAGAAAGTTGGCCTCAATCAACCAAATCTTGTTACCCCGCTCGACCGTGGAGCTGCTGGGGGTGTGGGCCAGGCCCTGCTGCTTAAGCTGCTTTACACCAGGACTTGAAATTTAAACTTTAAACTTTTGACTTTAAACTTTTCACCAGTGTTCGTTTCCCACCACCAAGGGTCCGGGCTTCCCTCCCTCCCGCCCTCCTCTCCCCTGCCTACTGCTATGGCAGATACTGAATACAGATACTGAAAGGTTATCAGTATATCCCTTCACCTACTTTCAACACTCAGTTTCTGTCCAAAATGATCATTTCCAAGTATTGTCATGCTGGTCCCTTCTCTAACATGGATATTGTTTATGCGATCTGATTAGTGATCATTTTATGATCTGTGAAAGTTTCTGTCTTTGATTTTACAGCATGGGTCTTTTTTATATCGTCATAACCTAATGTATTGGTAGGGCAACTTTAAATCAGGTTCCTTGCAGCAGAAAACACCTTCACTGAAGAAACTCCAGTAACTGTGAGCAAGCAGCCGCTTCAAACTACATCTCCTAAGGGAGAGAGACTTCATAAAGGATTTAATCCTCTTTATAATCACGTCTGGGTGACCTAAACATATCTTCCAAGCCACTGATTTTAGCAGTCTATCTGTGAGTTCAGAAATAAAATATACACCACAGGCATTATCCTATAGAAAACAATACATCAGATTATAGGGCTCCTGTGTAGATGAATAGACAAATTGTCGTATCTTTTGACTGACCACTATGTAGCTTTTAAAAGGGATGGGGCTGGAGCGATAGTACAGCAGGTAGGTTGTTCACCTTGCATACGGCTGACCCGGGTTTGATTCTCAGAATTCCATATGGTCCCCCCCAAGCACTGCCAGGAGTAATTCCTGAGTGCATTGCCAGGTGTGACCCCAAAAGCAAAAAATAAAAATTAAAAATAAAAATAAAAAGGAGGGAGGTGGGGCCAGGGAGATACTATAGTGGGTAGGGTATTGGCCTTGCACATGGTCACCCGAGGTTTGCTCCCTGACACCCCCACCTGTTTCCCTGAGCCCTGACAGGAGTGATCCCTGTGCAGAGAGCCAGGAGAAAGCCCTGAAGAGCACAGGTGTGACCCAAATACCAAATAAATAATAAAAATTTAAAAAGTAAGATAGGGGGTGGAGAGATAGTACAGGGGTTAAGGCACTTGCCTTGCATGCAGCCAATCCCAGGTCAATCCCTGGCACCATATGTAACCCCCTGAGCACTGCCAGGAGTGAACCCTGAACACGGTGTCAGGAGTAAAACCCTGAACATTTCTGGGTGTGGCACCAAAACCAGAAAAATGAAAAAATAAGAGTCTGGAGAGATAGTACAGGGGTTAAGGCACTTGCCTGGAATGCAGCCAACCCTAGTTTGGTCCTCCCCTCGCTCATGGTCCCCAAGCACCACAAGGGGTCACTTCTGATGAGCACAGCGTCTGAAATAATCCCTGAGCACTGCAGGATGTGAGCCGCAGCCTCACACAAAAGGAAGAGAAACCATTGTGACCCTATGGAAAGTGCTTTAGGATATATTGCTAAGTCGAAACTAACAGAGGGAAGAAGAATATAGATAGGCTTTGTTTTTACATTTTTTTTATAATTAAAAGAAAACACTTTTTTGTTTTGTTTTGGACTATAGCCAGCTGTGCTCAGGGCTTACTGTGGCTCTGCAGTGAAGGATCACTCCTGGCAGGGCTCACGGGACCATATGGGATCCCGGGATCAAATCCAGGTTGTCCACATGCAAGACAAGAAATATTGCTCTGACCCCACGCATCATATTTTTCAAAAAAACAGTGTCCACATAGAAATATGCCTTAGCATTTCCATCTAAGAAGCATGACAACAATGGGCCTTCCTTGGGGGGAGAAGCGATGACTGACTAATTGCTAAATCTGAATTATGAATAAAGGAGAGCTCAGTGGGAGCTGCAGAGCGATTTGCAGGGCTGAGCTCTGACCCAGAACCGCCCGCACAAAGCCAAGTGCGCTTCCCGCTCTGACACCCCTGTGGTGGGCGTCCCAACCCCCACGGACAGTGCGACGGAGCCATGTGTGAGTACAACCACCAGGGGAGCAGCCTTGGTCATCGAGACAAAAGCAAAGGGAAGAGAAGGGGGGCATCCACTTACTGCTGAGCGAATAAGCAAGACAGACGCGCATGCGACTTACACAATGTTGAGAAGCTCGCTTCCAAAGTGACTTTCCATTTGGCACCGGAACCACCAACTAGCCCAACTATTCCGCCACAAAGCTGTCCCTGGAAAACCATTTTTTCTTTCTTTCTTTCTTTCTTTCTTCCTTCCTTTCTTTCTTTCTTTCTTTCTTTCTTTCTTTCTTTCTTTCTTTCTTTCTTTCTTTCTTTCTTTCTTTCTTTCTTTCTTCCTTTCCTTCCTTCTCTCTTTCTCTCCCTCTTTCTCTCTTTCTTTCTCTCTTTCTTTCTCTTTCTCTCTTTCTTCCTTTCTTCCTTCAGACTCAAATTTTATCTTCTCTCTATAAAATTCTCATTTGGTGCCCCACTCTTTTCTGCCTTTAGACCACAGGCAAGGGCTATTTCTATTTGTCTGTTCTTCCTGGCATGGGGGCTCCTCCCAAGCATTGCTCGGGGAGGGGGAGACCCGAGGCCACTCCTGGATGTTCTAGGCCAACTGGTTCATGGATGCCCCAAGGATGTGCCAGATATCAAGTGCTTGGCAGTGCTGGGGAGCTCCGGGCCATAGCTAGAGATACTCTGGGCCACCAGGACCAAAGCTGCCAGTGTCTGGGGGGCCTTCAGAGATGCACCCTGAGATGATCAAGCAACCATGTGGTGCCAGGGATCAAACAGGGGTCAGCAGCATGCAAGGCATAACCTTCGTCCCTCTGCTGTCTGAATTCTTTCAGGTGCAAGATGGACAGGACAACCCTATTTGCCATGCATGAGGCTCTGCCCTTCTCTGTTTTCTTCCCCAAACTGTCCCATCTCCTTTATCAAATGCTGCTTTTTTCACATCCTCTATGGTGGCATCTGGAACTTAGTCCTGTGTTTCTCCCCTAATTTACTCACTAGAGAACTTATGCTGTGCATGTTTGAGTCTCTCCTCTGACCTCCTGAGGTGCTAAGGCTGAAGGAGGTATACCCCATTCTGCAGTTACCTGCATTTCCTCTTGGGGTACATATTTTCTCTCCTGCACATAATGGAAGTTTCCTCTCTCTTTCTCTCCTCTGGTATTTTTTTTTTACTTTTTTTTTAGTTGAATCACCATGAAATACAGTACAAAGTTTTCATGTTTGAGTTTCAATCCTACAATGATCAAACACCCATCCCTCCACCAGTGCACATTCTCCACCAGCAATTTCCCCAATATCCCCCCTTCCCTACCCTCCCCCTGTCTTCATGGCAAACAATTTCCCCCATTCTCTCTACTTTTGGGTATTATGGTTTGCAATAGAGATACTGAGAGGTTATCACATCTGGTCCTTTATCTTTCAGCACTCATGTCCCATCCCGAACGATTCCTCCAACCATCATTGTCTTAGTGATCCCTTCCCTAGTATTTCTTAAATAAAACTATTTCACTCTGCTCCAAAAGGCTAATGATAAGGCAACTGGCTACTATTTATCATTCATTCAATAAATTCGTGCTTTTGGGTAATCACAAGAGACCCTGGGCTTATGAAGATGAAAAGCAGGCTTGGCTCTCAGAAATCTCCTTGTAGAAAAGGGAAAGATAAGCAAAATAAACATAATGTAAAAACAAGACAAAAACCCACACGAGCAAGGCTGGAGAGATATCTCAGAGTTGGGGGGGCACACACCTGGCAGGCACAGGGAACCAAGCTTTATCCCCCACATTTCATGCAACCCATCCAGTGTAGCCATCAAGGACACCAACACTGGTGGAGCCAAGCAGCACTGCAGGGCCCTGCTGAAGTATCCAACTGTCCAACCAGGTTGGCTGAACACTGCCAGGAATAGGAACAACTGAGATAAAAACTCAAAGTTGAGCCAGAAAGATAGTCCAGAGGTTAAGGTAGATGCCTGGCAGGCTGCCAACCCAGGTACAATCCCTGGTACCACACGTGAGCACTGCTAGTATTAATCCCACCACACAGAACTGGGAGTATCCCCCAAGCCAAAAAGAAAGAAAAGCAAAAAAATTACTGCACCATGCCTGGATGTAGCCCGGTGGTGGAGTATGCTTTCCATGCATACTCATGTGGGTAGAGATAGTGGTAACAGGGGAAGGGGTGAGGAATTCTGAATATTCAGAAAGTTTTTAAAATGCCAATAATGTTATGAAACATAAAGCTTTTGTGCCTTTGCCCCTCCCAAGTAGCCACTCTCAAGTTGCCCCCTTTGAATCATGTCTCAAATCAGGAAGAAAAACCCGTCCCTCCCAACCCTAACGCAAAGCTGTTAACACATACGGACATGAAACTGAAAGAGATTACACGAGAAAGAACCAAAAAAGCCCACACAGTGACTTCCAAACACCCCCTGGGACAGTGATGGTGTGGAAGGTGTCGAAGGGAGAGAGCAGCGTCCTTGCAGACGTGAGGTTAAAGTTCATCCCGAAATGACACCAAAGAGGATGACAGGCAGCTCTGTCAACCAATGCGGCCTCGATTTTAAAAGGGGGAGGGGACAGGAGCAAGAGCACTGCAGGCACATCCCAAATCGGGCTCCTAGGAGCTCTCTGGAATGCAGTTCATCTCCGCCACGCCATTGGTTGCTTGACATCAGCCTATCACAAAAGGACTTAGACTGCCAAACAAGGCAACCACTACACAACCGAGCCTGCCCGCCCATCCCCAAGTGTATTTGCCAACACGTTTTTGAACTCGGGCCACTCAGGGAACGAACACCTCGCCAGCCAAAACAGACAGCTGGCACCGACGGGAGAAGAGCAAGGCTTGCACAGCGTGGAAAGAAGCAACCGTGGAACTTGTTGGCCGACCCTTTCCACAGACCGAACACCTCGTGTACAGGCTGGGAGTCGCACCCGAAGGTGGCCCTCCCATCTGGGGTCCGTCTGCAGTTTCCGTTCACGCATCGCTTCTGTCCAGGAATCCTGGACTCCAGCGAGAGCTCCGGGAGAGCGTGCTCTCGCCTCTCCCCTTAGACCCACACGAGGAAACCACCTGCCCACCCCGCCGCCAAGCCTCACTCAAAACTCAGTCAGCTGAGATCACTCTGGACATTCCTCTGTACCTGGGCAGATCAGAGATGCTCTCCTTCAAATACAAACGCTCCGGGGCTGGAGCAATAGCACAGCAGGTAGGGCGTTTGCCTTGCACTAGGCCAACCCGGGTTCAATTCCCAGCATCCCATATGGTCCCCTGAGCACCGCCAGGAGCCATTCCTGAGTGCAGAGTCAGGAGTAACCCCTGTGCATTGCTGGATGTGACCCCCACACAAAAAATACAAAGGTCCAAGAGAAAACAAGAGGTTAAGTATCTACTAATTGCTTGACGAGTTGGGGGGGAGGGGAGAGAAGGCTCTCAAGCAGTGCTCCAGAGAAGGGAGGGAGGAGGTGTTCAACAGCAATTCCCAGGCAAGCAGATTGGCAGTTCCATGCAAAGGTTCCGGAAGTTCTGCTGCTCAGGCCTGCCAGGGCTCATCTGAGCCTCCAGGAATCAAAAACAGATCAAATGCATTCTTAATCATGTGCCCTAGCCACTGTACGACTTCCGGCACCCAAGGTATCTAGTCACTGGAACCAATTATTTCTCTCCAACAGAGCTTGCGGCCCCCGCCCTTCCTCCTACCCTTTTAAAATAACTTAAGTAAAAAAAGAAATCACTGTTAGTTAGAATTTGTCTTGACTGCAGTCCAGAGAGTCAATACAGGAGATTTCCGCGAGAGCAATATATTCTCCTTTGTTTATGTACTGTTTGCCTTGGGCGCAGATGTTTTGCACACAGTAGCTGAGCGTGCCTTTACTAACTCAGAAAGCTACATCCGCGTCACTGCAGTGCCTGACAGTTTGCAATAGCCCAGATCTGGAAACAACCCAAGTGTCCAGTGACACTCGAATGGATAAAGGAGCTGTGGTAAATGAACACAGTGCAACAGTACCTGGATATTAAGAAAGTGAATAAATAAAGGGAGAAATCTTGCTTTTGCTGCAGCATGCACGGGCAGAAGTGTGAATTCAATCAGGAAGAGAAAGACATAAATGCCAGATGATCTCACTCATAGGTGGTTATAAAGAAATAGAGCAAGGGAGGAGACGATGCCTAATCATAAAAACCCCTTAGATTCTGACTCAGAACTAAGACGGGGGCTGCAGGGTGCTGAAAGGTCCAGTGGACTATGAAATTGAAGCTTTCTTGGTTGGGGTGGGGTTGTCACACTGTACCCCTAAAACATATAAACACGCCCCTGAAACATATAAATCAACATGACCTTAACTGAAAAGAAAGAAAATTGAAGGGGAGAAGGGCATTTAAAATACTGCTCTGAAATTGCTCCATTGTCTTCTTGATAAATCATGCAAAGCAGAGAAAAATCACTCTCCTGAGGGGAAGAGACTAAGCCAGACAGATTTCTAAATCTCCTCCCAGCATTATAGTTCTGGTTAAAATAGGGGACGGAGTAAGCGAAGAAAGAGAGTATGGAGGAAGCTTTACAGGAATACTGACTCCATTTCTCTCTCTCTCTCCTCTCATTTTGGGTCATTCCCAGAAGTGCTCCAGGGACGTCAAAGCTTTCTTGGTTGGGGTGGGGTTACAATGCCGAGAAGCAACCTCAGGGCTCCTACAGGTGAAGTACGTGCTTAGTCCTTTGAGCAATCTTCCTAGCTTCTGACTCAGTTTCTCCTATGGAGACAAAGACAAGCTTATAGAGATTATCTGTACCAGAACAGTAGACACACTAGCCTTCTTACAGAAAGCCATGAAAAGGTATTTCTGAATGAGAACAGGGATGTTGGTCCCACTGGTGTTGAAAGACAAAGAATCCCCAATATCCTTGTTTTTCTTTTCCTCTCCCCTCCCCCTCCCCCAGAGAGCAGGAAATGTTCCTTTTTCATTCCTCTTTTGACCACAACTACCTCACTGTTCCGATGATTTTTAGGAGCAAACTGATGAATACTTCCAGTTCACAGTTTCAGCATTCGGGTTCTGAATAAGCCAAGGTAGCTGCTAATTTAATATAAATGATGTTTTCTTTCAAGGCTAAAAATAGTCTCACCTCTTAAGGCAAACACACATCAGCTGACTTTAGACTTAGCGACGAATAAATGAGCCAGGCTTTAGAGTTTATAGTGTTGTACTTCAGCTTGGTAACATTCACAGCATAAGAAGAACCCCTCTGTTCCCCTACATCAGTCATTGACATGTTAGTATAAATAAGAGGCTGAGTGGCTTCTACACAAGCAGTGTCATGAGTGTGCTGAGGGGTGGGGGGGAGTGGCGGGCATGCTACAGGGTCGCTCTCCTGGTGGTAGCTCAGCTCAGCCCACTTCTCCACAGAGCAGCAAGAGTGCTTTCTTACAGTTCCTGGATTTCTCACATCCCTCGATCAAGGAATAAACTCCAAGCGGCCAAAAACTCTTCTTCCATCCCGTCCTTCCTTACACATCAGTCTCCCTCCTGGGCAGCCCAACTCTGAGGAGGGTCTGACCACCTGTCCCAGCTCCTTTGTTCTTCCGTCATCTTTATTTTTGATTCATGACAAAAAAAAAAAAAACTCCTCAGCTAAAATGTAGCCTTTCCGCTCTTTCAACTGTCAGTACAGTCACTCAATATGACTTGCTAGAAATGAACCTGTTCACATTGGTGAGAGCAAGGCGACACGAAACAAACATTTACTATTCGGAAGGTTACGCATAAGCTGTAATGTGTTCTTCAGTCACATCTACCCCGATTGGTTAGAACCAAGGAGATGCACAGGCATGGACACATGATCTGGAAATATTTCCAACTCTGATCCCAATAATGAACGGAAAGAGATCTATAAATTTGCTATATGCCTGTGAAGGGGGCAGGTTGGGGTATGACAGGGACCTGAGGACACTGGTGGGGGGACTGGTGTTGCCACATTGTATGCCTAAAACAATTCTATTATGAACAGGTCTCTTAATAAATACAAATTTTAAAAAATTAAAAACAATTTTAAAAAAGGAAAAATTGTCATTTAAAAATAATACAATTTTTTGGTGTAAACTCATTGAAAATGTCTTAAGTAACAAAGATAAATGAGACCAGAACAAGATTTTGAAGGAAGATGTTATTCAAAATGTGAGACTCCATAAAGAGTTTTTTAAGATGACATGAATATTTTATGATGCCTTTAATTCAACTATTACCTAATCATACTGAAGTTAGTACTTATCTCCAGCCTTAAAAAGTAAGGCTTTATCTTCCATCTTCCATCCATAGTCTTGTAATGAATACACCTTCAATTTATCTATAAATTTAGAAATGTATTCTAATGAGTTTACTTGATATTCCCAAATTACATCCTAAACTTTTTATACCTTTTTCTCATTTGAAAAATGTTCTGTACCTTTATGGAATCATAATGTGAATGTATATGTATATATTACTGTACATAAAGGATATTAATGCTGAGTTAGCACTGACACTCATAGGCATAGGAGTATATAAATGAAATAATGCTAGATAGCCATGAAGCTTCTATTTGTCAAGTAGAAATATAAACTTTTCTTTAAGCAAAGAATCATAAACTTTTCTTCAAGGAAAGAGATTCACAGGTGCAATAAGGCAATCCAACTGTATACAGAGTCAAGTGGGCTGAGGGTCGCACCACAATATGTAATTTTAAAATAATTTTTAACAATCAAGAATTCTATGGTGTATGGTATAGTTAATGTGGTATATGGTATTTGGTATATTAACTATCTGGTATAGTTAATATGGTATAATATGGTATAGCATGAAGGAACCGACAGAGGAACCCAGGTGTGCAGGACCCAGGGCTGAGATCTCCAAGCCTGCTCAGATCAGGACTGGGCCTCCTCTACCCAGATCCCCTATTTTCCAGTAGTTAGGCAGCCACATCCACAAACTGCCCCTGGCAGCCGTGTAATCCCATCAACAGCCAAGATCAAGAGACTATAAAACAATGCTCCCAGACCTCTTATAGCTAGCTTGGTTCTCCCTCTCGGAGAACCCGGCAAGGTACCGAGAGCATCCTGCCTGCATGGCAGAGCCTGGCAAGCTCCCTGTGGCATATTCGATATGCCAAAAACAGTAACAATGATGGGTCTTGTTCCCCTGACCCTGAAAGAGCCTCCAGTGCAGCACCATTGGGAAGGACGAGTAAAGAGAGGCTGTTAAAAATCTCAGGGCGGAATGGACGAAAAGAGACATTACTGTCCCCCACTTGAGTAAATTGATGATCAAAGGATGATAGTGATACAGTATACAGTGATGGTATAGTTAATAATGGAGGAAAAGAATTTTTTTAAACACTCATCATGAATTTAGTTGTACTTGGAGGAAATATCATAATGTAGAAAAGCAAAATGCAATCCACAGTTTCAAGATTGTGCAATCACAGTTTCAAGATCGTGTTATCTTCCCCCTCTCAAATTTCTATTCCAAAGTTGGAAGACAGTGAATGAATGCCTAGTCAACGAGTTTCTTCTGCCTGAGCAGTAAAGAAAGTTTCCCTGTAGCTGTGAGGGACAGAAAAGTTCAGAAATGTAGAGAGAGAGAAAACAAAAAGGGGCCTGTGTAAATCAGCCCCAACTGATAGCCCCCCAAAATAGTTTGCTATTATTCAATGTGCTGACAGTCATGATATAAGCCATAGTAGAAGTGAGTCCTGTGACATGTTTATGTAAGAGATAAACAACTTCACAGAGTGGAACTAACACTTACTCGGGATCATTGTACTGATCACTGAAGGGAAGTTTAGGGTTCTGCTGGGGGCCAGGAATGTGACTCAGTGGTATGACACTTGCCTTGCATGTGTGAGACTCTTGATTTGATTCCCAGCATCACCAAAAATAAAAAGAAATGACTATTTTTCATGCAAATAATACAAGGCAGAAAATGCTATTTAAAACTATTTTTGATGTTTCTGTTCTGACCATATGCGTTAAGCAGAAACGTTCTAAGAAATGAAAGCTGCTCTGAAATATAAAGTTCATGCCTTATCCCACTGATTTTGTTTTATTTTATTCATATTTTATTTTTGGTTTATGAGCCACAATTAGCGATGCTCAGGGGTTACTTCTGGCTCTGCACTCAGGAATTACTCCTGATGGTGCTCAGGGGACCTTTTCGGATGCCACGTATCAAACCCTGCTTGGCTGCTTGTAAGGCAAACACCCAAGCTGCTATATTATCACTCTAGCCATGATTTTGCTTTTTAAACACTGAAGGCAAGACCTTCCTTGCTTTAAGTGCCTGCAGCTACCTTCATTCGATGCACACCATTGATTTTCATTCCCTTGTAGAATCTCACCACTAACAGCAATGTTTTCTCAGCCACCCTGAGGCAGTGCCAAAAAAGACATTGGAGGAATTCTTGTCACTGTGGGAAATAGCAAGTACCCAAGCTAATTTAATTATCAGCTGATAAACTGTTTTCATTTTTATGACCCACTGCATTTTTTAATTATGCCAAAGTTAATTTGCTTTCCAGTATCTTGGAGAACAAAGGTCTTCTGCAGATAGTTAAAATGCAATTACAGTAAGCCGATCAGAATTAACATCTGCCACCATAAATATACCCAAACAAAGGTGGTCATCAGCGGAAAGGCTGCTCTCAAGATAGTTGAGGAGAACCACAGACTTTCAAACCTAGAAATAGCTTTTGAAGTTATCAGGTCAAACACAAAAGTTAGGTATTTGCATAACTCACAGTTAATGAGCCTATGATGGGATCAGGCTTTTTAACCCTGAGGATGCCAGTCTCTATGCAAAAACATCCTCATGCTATTAAATAGATTTTGATCTTCACTATCACCATGGAACCTTTTCTTTATAAAGCAGCAACCTCTGAAGACTCAGCCAAGTCTTGATCTCCTTGGAGGTGCTCAAGGAGAGAAAGTGAATTCGTGACTAGAGTTTGTTACATTGCATAAAGGAAGCAAATATAATGCGAGGTGTAAGGCATTAGCACTGATTATTACGTTTTCCGATGACTCCTTAGAATTTAGGACAAAAAGGATGGAAACTTGCTGGAAAAGATCTGGATTAAGATGCAAAGAAAACAGAAGAGCTCTTATTAGACTATACAGCACTAAGATGTGGTCTGGATTTGCAAAGATGCTTTCTTAGTTTAGTTTGAAAAACTGGGGAAGGATCATATTGGTAATGTTGTGATGAATGATAATAACTAATAGCACAGGGTTATTAGGCATTATCATCTGTCGTCCCATTGTTCATTGATTTGCTCAAGCGGGCACCAGTAATGTCTCCATTGTGAGACTTGTTGTTACTGTTTCTGGCATATAAAATATGCCACAGGTAGCTTGCCAGGCTCTGCCGTGCGGGCGGGATACTCTTGGTAGCTTGCCGGGCTTTCTGAGAGGGACAGGGAAATTGAACCTGGGTCGGCTGCATGCAAGGCAAATGCCCTACCCGAGGTGCTTTCGTTCCAGTCCAATAATAATAATAATAACTAATAATAGCAATAATAATACACTGACCGGAGCTGTAGGCACAGAACGTTGTCTCATTTATTCTTTATAGCAGCTGAGAGTAATCATTCCATCCCTAGTCCCATTTTATAAAGATGACTGGTGTGTATTCTGGAGAGGTAAGGACTGTATCACTGTATATCACTGTATCACTGTCATCCCACTGTTCATCGATTGGCTTGAGTGGGCACCAGTAACGTCTCCATTCATCCCTGTCACATGCTAGTGCAGCAGGATGGCATATGGGGGGTTCAGGATCAGGGGAATGAGAACCGTCATTGTTACTGTTTTTGATATATTGAGTATGCCACAGGTAGCTTGCCAGGCTCTTAGGACTGTACCTCCCCTATCTAAAGAAACAAAATGAGTGAATAGGCAGTAACAAATGATGACAAACCCTTGGCCCTGGACTGCACAACTGAGATTATTACTCGGAGGGGAGCAGGGGAGAGGGGTTAGAAGTAACATAAGGACATTAGTCTTGGATATTTTGGTAGTGGGTCAGACTCAAAACTACTGCAGCAGCTAAAGCAACCTGCAATTACAATAAGACATGTTCTCTCTCTCTCTCTCTCTCTCTCTCTCTCTCTGTTTCTCTCTCTCTCTCTCTCTCTCACACACACACACACACACACCCCAAAGGTACTGCACCATCAAAACCATAAATATTAACATTATCACTAACATATTACCTTAACATTTTCTAAAAAAAAATAATAAAATGACTACCTCTCATTCGGGTTCCCTTTAAAAATCTCCTCAGCTGAAACATTTTCTTGCAGATCCCTTAGTCTTTCAGAGGAAAGCTATTTGAGAATAATACTGATCAAGAAAAAAAAATGATGGCAAAATACAGGAAGAATGACCTTGATAGAAAAGTGTTATCTTATAGCACAGAACAGCTTAGGAAGGAAAACTTAGCCCCATGTCCACCACACCAGAAAAACCGGATCCCAAAAGAACACACATACACACACACACACACACACACACAGATTCTAACCAGAGACACAGACACAGACACAGACACACACACACACACACACACACACACACACACATACACAGAGAACTTCTAACCAGAGACACAGACACAGACACACACACACACACACACACACATCACATCACTTCACATCACATCACATCACATGATGGCTTGTGATCAGAAACAATGACTGATGAGACATGGAAGGTATGACCAAACGTAACTGAACTGATATGAAGTATGACCCTGTCTGAAAAAGAAAAGATTCTGAGAAATCATTATTACAGAGGGAGCTCTGGTGAGAAAAATGCTTCCTGGACAGTTCCTGAATGCCAGTGTGTGTGTGTGTGTGTGTGTGTGTGTGCATTTCAGCAAGAACAGGCAAAGAATGACAGGAAACTCCACAGAGCCAGGTCCTGCATGCCTCACAATGAAAGGAGGCTTGGGGAAGAAACGCTGAAAAGGAAGCTGGGGAAGAAAGAAAGAAAGGTGGCCAGAGCTCAAAGAAGCATCTGAACTTAGCTCTGCGTGAAGAGATGCTTCATGCCCACTCGGTCCTTACTGAACACACACATGAGTGCGGCAGGATGGACCGATCCCAACGGAGCAACAAATTCCTATTTACCTTCATTTTTAATGTTGTTGCAAAGGTAAGAAAGAGGGGAGCTGCATACTGGGTCACGGGGCAAGGATCAATCAAGCCTTACAGCCTCGTGCATGCAAGGCAGGCTCCCTACCACTCGGCCCCCCGCCCTGGGCTCCTTCATTTTTCATCAAGGGCAAGATGGCATCATAATCATTTGTAAGAGGTTCTAACCACAGCACTAATATTTGGATAACCCAAATATCCAGGTCAGACACACAAAGCTACTGAGGCAGCTGAAGCAACCTGCAATTACAATAAGACATGTTATCTCACACACACACACACACACACACACACACACAACAAAGGTACTTATATACTAAAGGTAGAACATCTTACCCCAATTCACAAAATAGCTGTTTTTAAAAGATAGATTCTGAAAGAGAGAGAGAGAGAGAGAGAGAGAGAGAGAGAGAGAGAGAGAGAGAGAATGCAAAGGGAAAGCCACAGGCATTAGTAGCAAGGGGAGAGTCACAAATGATTGGAAGGTGGATTCACGGAATAACAAATCGATGTCTAATGGCCGCTCTCTGCTTTGTAAACAGTGAAGATTTGGGCCCATTCCTCTGAGAAGGATTTTTCCCTCCAAAGACTTAGATGAAAATAAAGACAGAGGAGCAAACTAATCATATCTATAATGTAAATCAGAGGACATATTAAAACACTGGATTTCAAACAAAAGCTAGAGAAAATAACTTGGTAGGCAATTGGGCAAAACCAGCCATTTTTATACCTAAGATAAAGGGTTGTCACTAATCTGAGTACATTTTATTCAAAGCAATAATAATCTGTATAATTCTATCTTGGCGCTGAATGAGCTCTATTTCCATATAATTCACATTATTAGGATTTATCACATCCCACATCCCCCTCTAAGCAATTCAATGTTTTAAACAATTCTATGCTGTTAAGTTTTGACTTTGAGGTGGCTATGTAATTTGTTATATAAAATATAATTGAAATATTTTTGTCAATTGTGGAGGTCATCCCCAGTGATGCTCAAGGGGTCAGTTCATGTTCTAATGTAAGGTCTCACATATGTATTTAACCCCCTACATCACATCTCTGGCCTAAAATCAAGATCTACAGATTAGGTAACAATGACACCAATCAAAGCCAGAGAGATAATACTGCAGGTAGGTACTTGCCTTGCATGCAGCCGACATGGCTCCAATTCCTGGTTCCCTCACCACTGCCAAGAGTGATTCCTGAGCACAAAGCCAGGAGTAAGCCCTGAGCATTGCTGGGTGTGCCCACATCCCAGGAAAAAAAAGGCCAAAAGATTCCAATCAAGTACATTCTATTGCACTGTATGAACTTAATTTTTTTATTCTTACTTCAAATGTTTATTTTCTAATAGTGATCTGTAAGACTGCCTTCAAATGATTGCAGACTGCCTTCAAAATTGCTTAAGATCAAAATGTCTTGCCCTTAGTTTTCATTTTTTTAAATAAAATGACAGAACTGAAATAAATGCTCACCAGAATTAATAAATTTCCAAGCTAAACAGACTTCCATGTATTAGCAAAAAAAAAAAATTCTGATTAAATTTGTATTTAAAATAAATGGTTACACAGTTTGGCAGTTTCTCAAAAATGAAACATAGAATTACCATATGACCATGCAATTCCACCCCTACTATATACCAAAAGGGATCGAAAGTAGGAGCTCAAAGAGATACTCACCCCCCTCACTCCTCCACTGTAGCATCATCCACAAAAGCCAAAATGTGGAAACAAGCCAAGTTGCCATCAACAGATGCAGAGATAGACAAAATGTGGAGATACAGGGAAAGACTCAGCAATAAAAAGAAATGAAACAGAAATCCAAACTACAAACATCACAGAGGATTTGCCCTCACCCCCAACAAAAATGAAAGAAAAAGTACATTCCTAAGGGAAAGAATCTGGAGGGGGGGCTATGGGTAATATAACTACAAATATATAAAATTCTGGAAAAAATAGTAGGAAGAAAGTGAAAAGTTGAGTGATTGCACAGGGTTTGAAGGAGGGAGGGATGAACAGGCAAAGCATTAAATAATTTTTTAAAAAGAGACATGCTGAATTATCTTCACCTGTACACATCCCATTGACCAAAAGATGATTACAATATTTATGTCAATATAAGGCTATTTCCGATAAAGTACTACAATGATCCTATCTTGGAAAAAGTGGAATAAGAGAATGATTATTCTTTTTTTTTTCATTTGGGTCACACCCAGCGATGCACATGGTTACTTCTGGCTTTGCACTCAGGAATTACTCCTGGCAGTGCTCAAGGGACCATAAGGGATACTGGGAATCGAACCCCGGGTTGGCCGCATGCAAGGCAAATGCCCTACCCACTGTACACTCCAGCCCCGAGAATGGGTATTCTTGAATGTACAAGTTATTTGAGTTGACACTGATTTTAGTACTACCAACTACTGATATTTTGAATGCTGAGTCACAGGCAAAAGTACTGTACATTTATTAACCATTTAGCCCTCATACCAACCCCATGATATAGGTTATACTAATATCCTTATTTTACAAGTGTGAGAAATGATTTGCAGAAATTAAGCAAAGTTGACTACAGCTAATAAGTGACAAAGTCAACAATTATACCCAACTATTTTAATTTGGGTTTTTAAAAAAGCTTATGTACAATAGTACCAATATTATTGTTTCATACTTGCAGTGATTTTTTTAATTAATGGAAACTTTATCCTTATCACTGAGAACCAATCTATAGAAAGTCTTCGCTGCTGGTACTATTAGAATTTTTCTCACGAGTTACACAAAAGCATTTTAGCTCATGTCCCTAAGAAGAAAACAATCAGCAATAAGGTCTGCTTCAGGCAGATGGGACGTGGGTGGTCCAAGAGGCATTCGGGAAAAGGAGCCATGTCTTAGGGCAGAGAAATATTGGAAATGGGCTGAGCCCTGCTGACAGAGGAAGAAGCCTGAAAATTCAACCATGTTCCAGCCGTCAAGTATTTTGATAGTGGAGTCTATGGGGATAAAGTGAGAGAATGGCCGGGCAGATATATTCCCATCTTTGTGTTTGGCTAACACATCCAAATGCTTCATGCTCAGTTAAAACTCAGTCCCTGGATGAACCAGGGAGTGTCAATATGTCCATCACTAACTTCTCCAGTTAGTTCTGGACCCGTACAGATCAATTCTGGATCCATGTTCAACAATGGTCTGTTTGCTAGTCTCCTGTCTGAGCCTTCCTGTAGCTCTAGCACTGTTGTCCCATTGTTCATCGATTTGCTTGAGCGGGCACCAGTAACATCTCTATTGTGAGACTTGTTGTTACTGTTTTTGGCATATTGAATATGCCACAGGGAGCTTGCCAGGCTCTGTAGTGAGGGTGGGATACTCTCGGTAGCTTGCAGGGCTCTCCGAGAGGGATAGAGGAATTGAACCCAGGTTGGCCATGTGCAAGGCAAATACCCTACCCGCTGTGCTATTGCTCCAGTCCAAACTTCCGATAGAGCAAAAATGGATCAGCTATTTGAAATGCAAGTAATGCTGCCCAAGCACTGTTTAAAGCGAATTCCACCTTAAAACACCCATCCTATGAGTCTTATGAGTTTAGTTAATAAACCCCTGAGAGATGAATCAGCTTTTGGCTTCCTGAAAAACATAAATAAGCTTGAGATAGAGCCAGAACTTGGTCCTATGCAATAAAATCCAACCTGGGAACCTGCCTTACTCGTCTTCCTGAACCACCTAGTTCTCTTTGTTCTTTCAAAAACTATCCATCAGAAATGAGGCAAAAATCTAAAGGAAAAATGGGTCGTTGTATTTTGTTGCTGTTGTTATTTTATTTTGTATGTTTTATTTTTTTTTAATTTTTAATTAGTGGATCACCGTGAGGGTACAGTTACAGATTTATACATTTTTGTGCTCATGTTTCCCCCATACAAAGTTCGAGAACCCATCCCTTCACCAGTGCCCATTCTCCACCACCAGTAAACCCAGCATCTCTCCCACCCTCCCCAGTCCCGTCTCCCCCCACCCCACACTGCCACTATGGCAGGGTATTCCCTTTCGTTCTCTCTCTCTGATTAGGTGTTGTGGTTTGCAATAAAGGTGTTGAGCAGCCATTGCGTTCAGTCTCTAGTCTACATTCGGCACGCGTCACAGAAGGGGTCGTTGTATTTACCAAACTTGCTGGTGTGGAAGAGTGAAGCACTCATTTTTTCCCTCGCCTCGCCTTTAGATTTTATTAGTCCAGACTAATTAGCCCGGGTCAGCAATCAGAAGACATTATTTCCATTCTATATTAGAGCTTATTTTATATACTCAATGAGGCTCTACAAGTTCTATGAGTTCTGGGGGAAATAATTTTTCCCCTATTTGTCAGATACAGAAATAGACCTTCATTTCAGGAGAGACTAAAGTGATGATAGCAGGAAAAGGATTCCTCAATAAGATCAAAAGACAAAAAAAAAAAAAAACTTCAACAATGTTGGCATAAATAGAAAAGCTATATAATTGACCCAAAACCCAAAATTAGGAAGAAACTTGGTCCCATACATGGTAGATGGCATTAAAACAGTATCCAGATGGCATTAAAACAGTATCCTTACCATCACTGTGATAATAAATGTCATATCAAAAGAATAAGTGATAAATATTATAGGGAGTAATAAAAGTGTCTGGGCTGATTAATGTCCCGAGGTTGGTCTCCAGAGCTGGAAATCTGATGGTAACACTCATTTCTGAGCGTTACTTTCTCTTATAAGGACCTTTCTCACAGAAGCCAAACTTAAAAAGACAAAACAGCCAACATAAGAACGTTTCCCTTCTTGCTGATGTGCATTTCTGTCTCCTGGCTGGAAAAGTTGAGGGTGGCTTTGCAATCACTGTTTTCCCCTTCGGGGGTGCCGTTGGGGCCTTGTAGATACCCCGAAGCTGCCACCCTGCTCCCATGGGATGTAAGGAGTATGTGCAGACGGCCACCCTTGGCAGAGAGTTACCGGGGACGGGTCATACCTCGTTCAAATTTTAACCGCTGATAGAGCTGAAACTGGTCCACAGGCATCAGGCAGGAAATCTGAAAGCAGAGAGAGAACGGTGAGACTGTGCCCTTCACAGGACCGGGGGCGCACGCAGTCCTGCATGATCTCTCCCCATCAGGCTGCCACGATCCTCTCTGGGCCATCTGTTTGCAAACTTTCTTTTCTCCACACTGTGCGTGCAGCAGGCCTCCCTGTGGTGCTCAGACCACCCCCTACCCTGACCGTAGTAGAAGCCGCCATCACTCAAGGCACAGAAATCATCACCTGCCATAATGCTAGTAGTATCTAGACAACCATGTGAATCTGTTTCTGTAGACAGACAGGACAGCATGCTCTCCCCCCCTCCTTCCTTCCTTGCCTTCCTTGCCTTCCTCCCTCCTTCCCTTCATGTCGCTCTCTCTCTCTCTCTCTCTCTCTCTATATATATATATATATATATATATATATGTATATATATATATCTGTCTCTCTCTGTCTCTCTGTCTGTCTGTCTCTCTCTCTTTCACACACAAGTCATTGAGGAATGTTTTTAGAATATTGTTCTTACTTTAGAATCCTTGAAAGATTAGATCAATAAATAGCACCCACGAATGATTTTTTAAAATATCATAGCCATCTCTGGAATAGATTACAAAAGGATCATCTCTCCCGAAAAAAAAAACAGTTCCATGGGCTCTGGGTTGGGTACTAGGCATTGCCATCGTGCCCCCTACAGAAAATAAGTGCTTGAGATATTTCTTGTGGCCAGACTCACATTTCCATTTCTGACGGCAATATGAAACCAAAGATTTACTAGTAAACAACGATGATTCAAATCAAACCAAATGACATTTTGGATTAATCATTTTTTAACTGGATTTCCTAGGCAGCTGCAGGAAAAGCTAACTGCTCTTACACGGGCATTCTAAAAATAATAATTCCATTGACGTCAACGTGCAAGTATATTGACATTGCTTAAAAGATTTACAACAAAGAAAATCAAAGGATCTGACATTAGGCTTCTAGATGTTTGGCGAGTTGATACAGAACATAGTCTTGCTTGTGTCAATTCTGAAGCATTATATAGTCTTGGAGTGAAATATATCTAGGTGGAATTAACAGCCTACAACCCAGGGAAGCTGCTTGAGAAAAGCAGATTTTAAAAACAAGACAGTAAAATCATACTGAGAAATATATTTACTGGTAGAGGGAGATGGAGAATCTGGGCAGGGGGTGTGGTGTTAGAATTTTGTATACATGGCAATGTTATAAATCACAGAGACTAAAATTTTAAAGAAAACCTGAAAAAATTATATGTGTATGTAGCTCATTTGAGGAGTAGGAAGATACCTCAAATGGTAAAGCACAGGTCTAGCATGTGTGAGGCCCGAGTTTGATTCTCAGCACTGCACCACTGGGAGTGGGCGTGGCTAGGCCTGAGAACCCAAGCACTTCACACACACACACACACACACACACACACACACACACACACACACACACACAGAATTTTCCAATTTGGGGGCTGGAGCAATAGCACAGTGGTTAGGGCATTTGCCTTGCATGCGGCCTACCCAGGTTCGATTCCTAGCACCCCATGTGGTCCCCTGAGCACCACCAGAAATAATTCCTGAGTGCAAAGCCAGGAGTAACCCCTGTGCATTGCCATGTGTGACCCCAAAAGTAAAAAAAAAAAATTTCCAATTTTGCAGATGAATAAATTGTCTAAAATGTAGGAAGACTGCCAGGCAGGGTCTTCAGTCTTCTTCATCCCAGGTGAAGCACAGAAAGACATAAATTGCATCAGGCACCTGGCATTTTCTTTATAACCTTATAGAAAAGCTCCTTAGAGAAGAAAAGAAATGAAGGGGAGAAGAGACAGACCGGAAGCAAAGAGAAACAGGCCATGGGGTCCAAGTGTATCAGTGGTGTAGAGAAGTGGGCCAACAACACTGAAAATGTGAGATCCAAACTCTGGGAGCTAAACTTAAAATGTATCTGTCATGGAGGCCGGTTTGGAGTTGGGGTAGCAGGAAGGAACCTGGGGGTCCTGGGAGAGGGAAGAAGACATTGGTGGTGGAATTGGTGCTGGAACATGGCATGTGTCAAACCTAACAATGAACAACTTTGTAAATGATGGTTTTTATGAAAATTTAAAAAAAAATTAAAGCTCCTAGATTAAAAAATATATGAGTAGGCTTCTATTATATTAAAAGCCAGTTTTGTTTCATCTGATAGAACACGAACTTAACATCTTTTCTGAGGGAAGAACTTGTCACCAATACAATGCAGGGGTGATGGGGGGGCGGGGCAGGCCCGTGCTGGCAATCGCACCTCGGTTCCTGCCTTTGTCACTGAGTCACTTCAGGTGGAGGACAAGTAACCTGAGATTACCTGAGTGTGGGACTAAGATTTGAGTGGCGATGCCATTTCGGACAGAGAGACCTCAGAGATATTTTAGAAATCTGACTGTAGGGGGGAATTCTGCACTCTTGTCACCCCCATTAAAAACACTCTCAGGGGCACAGACATAGAATGACGGCACTCATTTGTGAGATATAAAATATCATAGTATGTGAAATATAAAATATCATAGTATGAGCTGACACCCAAGGACAGTTGAGACAAGGGCCAGGAATATTGCTCCATAGTTGGAAGCCTGTCTCATGAGCTGGGGGAGAAGGCAGCTGGGATAGAGAAGGGGGTCACTAAGTCAATGATGATTGGAGGGATTGCTCGGGAGGGAGAGGTGTGCTGAAAGTAGATAAAGGACCAAACATCATGGCCTCTCGGTATCTGTATTGCAAACCATAATGTCCATAAGTAGAGAGAGAGTAAGAGGGAAACTGTCTGTCACAGAGGCAGGGGGAGAGGTGGGATGGGGGTGGGAGGTGTGGAGAAAGATACTGAGGACATTGGGGGTGGAAAATTTGCACTGGTGAAGGGATGGGTGTTCGATCATTTGCATGACTGAAACTCAAACATGAAAGCTTTGTAACAGTAGCTCACAGTGATTCAGAAAAAATAAAATTAGAGGCAGGAGAGTTAGCACAGCGGGTAAGGCGTTTGCCTTGCATGCGGCCAACTCAGGTTCGATTCCCAGCATCCCAATACGGTCCCCTGAGCACCGCCAGGAGTAATTCCAGAGTGTATGAGCCGCCAGGAGTAACTCCTGTGCATCGCTGGGTGTGACTCAAAAAAGCAAACAACTAATAATAATAATGAAAAAAATCCGACTCTCAGGACTGAGGTGGACTGCTTCCAGCCCTCCTGGGTCACCCCCTAAAAACGTTGCCTTTGCCACGCCAAGCAATTCATTTGACAGGGGAGTCAAGCACAGTTTATGGGAGGCAAAACCAACAGATGAGATGTGATCAATGTGGATGAAACGCCAGCGAGAGCCAGGACAGGAATGAACACAGAGCCTGGGGCTGGAGCACAGAGGGTAGAGCTAGAGCAAGTGAGCCCCAGACTGCAGCCCCCCGCCACCCGCCAGAGCACATGCAGACAGACAGAGATTTACGTAGCAAAAAGCCGGCAACAGTAGAGATAGGTCTCATTTTTAATTAAAAAGATAAATGCTATCAGTGAGTTAAAGATCAATTTTACTTCAGCCCACAGGGTAGTCATAGATCATTACATATATATATATATATATGCATATATATATATGGCTTCTAAAATTTCAGGGCTAGGATGAATGGAGACATTACTGAGACCACTCGAGATATTTGATGATCAATGGGATGATGATGATGATGATGATGATGATGATGATGATGATATATATATATATATATATATATATATATCACTGTCACTGTCATCCCGTTGCTCATCGATTTGGTTTGAGCGGGCACCAGTAACATCTCTCATTGAGAGACTTATTGTTACTGCTTTTTGGCATATCCAATACGCCACAGGTAGCTTGCCAGGCTCTGCCGCGTGGGCTCGATACTCTCGGTAGCTTGCTGGGCTCTCCAAGAGGGGTGGAGGAATCGAACTCGGGTCGGCCGCATGAAAGACGAACACCTAACCGCTGTGCTATCGCTCATATATAACTTCCCTTCAAATCCCTTCAAAATGTTTTCTTTGGGGGAGACAGTTCAATGCTAGGGTCCAGAGGATGGGGGTCACCAGGGTCATATCCAGAAGTCCTTCGGGGTTGACGTAGTGCCCGAGTCCAACTCAACTCATTATACATGCAAGACACATGCCTGCACCCTGAGCTACCCATTTCTCCCCTATTTATTCTTTCATATATCTTAGTTTGAGAATAATTGAACCTCTGTGTAAATCTATTTTTCCCCTGAAAGTGGTGATCAAAGAAATAATAGTTCCCTCCTTTCTCATTCTATTTCACCTGTTTTGGAATAAAAAGAACCCCTGAACCTCCACCACTTAGATGTGTATTGCTTCTGTCTGCTTGATAGTCTTAGAGGGGTTAAACACAGGCTAGAAGCCCGAGGTCATGAGGTCATGAGGTCACAGGGCCCTTTAAGAACTTCAGTTATCCCTCCCACCCCCCAACCCCTGCCTCTGGGAACATTGGTGGTGGAGAATGGGCACTGGTGGAGGGATGGGTATTCGGTCATTGTATGACTGAGACGTAAGTATGAATGTTTGTAAGTCTGTAACTTTCTCACGGTGATTCATTAAAAAACAAACAAATAAATAAATATTTAAAAAATAAAATTAAAGAACTTCTGTTATTCAGGAAGCAATACATATACATAAGATGGGGATTCAGCAGTGCCCAGAGGGACTATATGTGGAGCCAGGGATCAAACCCAGGTTGGCTGCCTGCAAGGCAAGCGTCCTACCTGCGGGGCAATCTCCTCAGCTCCCCTAGGAGGCATTTTAAAAATTGAATCCTTCATCTCATTTGGATTTCACAGATTAGAGCTAATTTTCTGAAATGTTTCCATCATGCTTTTAGCGCTAAATGAAAGAAAGCTGGACTTAGTTTAAAAATAAAAAATGTGGAAGATTCAGTTCCAGCTTCTTTTGCCATCTGAAGCAAAGTCACCACTGCCCTAGGTTGCGTAATCATGCTCAAATTGAAATAAATGTGTTCGGATGATCACTGATAGCTCAATCAAGAGACCAGTTAAGGGTAGCTCCTTTATTCTTTTTTTTTTTTTTTTAAGAAAAGACAATCACAGGGACTCAAAACCTGATTGCAGGAGAGAAAATTCTAGGGAGTAATAAAGGTGAGTATAAATTGGTGTCTCGTGGTACACAAGCTCCTCTCCCTGCCAACAAGGAAGTGCCAAGTCCTTCAAAATCATGCCAGAACCGTTTCTTTGTAGCTTTCCCATTTTGAGATCATTTTAGACTGTGAGCAATGACAAAAATAGTATAGACTTCCTCAAGGCCATGTCCCCCAATTCCCCCCATGGTTAACCCCTTACATAATCGCAGTTAATAATTAAAATAATGAAATGGACAGTGACACGAAAGAGTGCAGCGATGTGAAGGTCTTCTTCCAAAGTCACAAACTGTTCCCCCGCGTGTGTCTGCTCTCCCAGGCAAGACCGACCTAGGACACCTCGCTGTGCTCTGCTGCCCCTTTATCTCCCAACCCTTCTGCCGTCGGTATCAATCCCTCCCTCTGTCTTCGCCTTCCCTGACCTTGGCACACTGGAGAAGTCCAAGCAGTGTCCTGCTTCTCCTCCTGACTTTGAGGCAGTGCTTTTTTGGCAAGAGGAGATCCGAATGGATATCGGGCCATCAGGAAGACAACTTGTCTCAGATTAGTGATGGTAACTTATCAACTTGGGGCATGTTTGTTGGGGGTAGCAGTGTATTTACCACACAGCTCCACCCTTGGCAAATCACAAATGACTTTCAGGCAGACATTGTGAGATTCTGCAATCATTCTGTTTCCCACCATACCTTTGCCCACTAATCTTTGTATCTATCCATAATTCTTCCCTACAATTGTTGCCATGGTGTTTTCCTAAGTGTTCTCCTTTTTGTGGTTGTTTTTGTTGGTTTTTAGTAAGTAGATCAGGACACACCTGGCTACCATATTCCACTGTATAAATCCTCATCAGATTTTATGCTAATGTTTTTGCCCAAAAGTGGTATGCAAGGATTATGAAAGCCTTATGTTTAATAAACTATAAGGACTGGAGTGGTAGTAGAGCAGGTTGGGTGCGGCACTGAAGGTCCCCACCAATGCTGAGGTGGCTCAGATATGCCTGGCACTGAAAGACCCAAGCAACACCGTATCCTTGGGTTCTTGTATTGAATCACTGACTTGGTTGGCAGAGAATTATCAGTGGGGGTTCTGGGTTTCCTGAGCACCACTCACAACACACACACACACACACACACACACACGCACACACACAAAGACCCATAAGCATTAGCTTTTCAATAGCAAACGAAAGAGAGATCAAGTCACAGTACCTGCATGCCAGTGAAGCATCTATGCTACAAATGGGGTCTACGTACAGAATCCTGATCAAGGTAACACGCACTGGCTTGGTTAATACGTGAAATAGTTCAAAACACTCAAACACGGAAGCCAGGGAAGCAGAAACCCCTGCCAAGGACCCATCCGGATGCAAAAAGCCAGAAGAGATGGGGAGGGAAGCCCAGCCCTCAGGAGTCGTCCTGGAAGTCCTACTTCTGCTTTAGGGATGTTAAGCAACAGGCAGAACCAAGAGCACAGTCGGTAAGACTAGCCAGGGACGCCGATGACCACACAGCAGGTCCGAGCTCTGGCCACGGTGGAGGTGCCGTGATGGGCACAACTACTTGCAAGAGAAATGATTTCGAAAGCGGTGTCCTCTCCGGGCACAGAGACGGTGTCTGGGATTCCAGTCCTGAACAGAAGCACACTTCCTCACAGACAGGTGACACAGTCACCTGGGGATACTCAGCCTTTCCCACAGCCGAGCTATCAAACCGGGATGAAAATTCAAGAGGGCGTTCCTGTCCAGGAGCCAGCAGCAGGGCCCAGGGGAAGGGAATGACGGGAGGACGCCCGCATCCAGGGCCAGGACTGTGTCCCCAGCTTCTGCATGGTGATGCTTTTGCTCCATCCTTCAGAGCCCTCAGTTTCTCTCTCCACACTCTCCCCTGCCCTTCCCACTTGACCCAGATCTGGGTAAAATGCCAGCTCTAGGCAATTCCTTGCACCTGTGCTTCTTCATTTCCTTAAAGAAGCAGTTCGGGAACATCATTACTCTCCAGTGGCGTGCAAGATGGTTTTTTTGTGGGGCTGCGGCGATAGCACAGCAGGTAGGGCATTTGCCTTGCAAGCGGCAGACCTGGGTTCAATTCCCAGCATTCCATATGGTTCCCTGAGCACCGCCAGGAGTGATTCTCGAGTGCAGAACCAGGAGTGACCTCTGTGCATCACCAGGTGTGACCCAAAAAGCAAAACAAACAAGCAAACAAAAAAGATGATTTTTTTGTTTTGAGAGTGGGGTTTTTTTTGGAGGGAAGGAAATGTTAAAACAACAGAAAATTATTCTTTTATGGTCTGAAGTAAGAGATATTAGCAGGATTAATTCTTTTCATGGAGTCTAAGGGAGAATTCATGCCAGACCTCTCTCCTGCCTTCTGTGGCCCTACAGTGTAATCTGAAAATAAAATAGTCCATTAGCTCAGAAAACACCCTTCATATGGAACCTTAAAAAAAAAAAGTCTAGTAACTCTGGCTTGGCAAGTTCCTTTATCCTTTGTGTTTTAAAAAAAATTAAGTTCAGGAATAAAAAAAAAAACACCAACTCTTTTCAGGATTTAGATAGAGAGATACCCTTTTTTATTGACTGAGGTGCTGTAATTCAGACTGTTAATGAAGGTTTCCCATGCAGATAACTCCGAGAGCATACCCCTCATCATCGTACCCTCCTCCCTTTCACAAAGACCCCAATGCCCCTTCCTTCCAGTCCTCTCAGCCACCAACTCATTCATGTGGATCATTTGTTCTTCCATTGTGTTGCTTTGGTCCTTCACTGCTGCCTTGCTGTGCATCTTTAAGTCTCACACGTGAGTGACATCACTCTGTAGCTATCCCTCCTCCTGACTGACTTACCCCAGCATGATAGTTCATCCATGTTGTAGCAAATTCTATGATTTTTATTCATGTTGTAACATGAATAAATTCCATGTTGTAGCAAACTGTATGATTTTGTTCTTTCTTAAGAGTGGCATGGTCCAATATTCCATTGGGTATATTGGGAATAAACCATGACTTCTTGGTCTATCCATCAGTAGTTGGGCATGTGGGTTGTTTCTACATCTTGTTACTATCCTAAGTGCCGCAACATAGATGTGCGTGTGTCCTTTCCAATTAACGGCTTTGTGTTTGGGGGACAGATGCCAAAATGTGAAAATATTCCAACTTTTATTCTTCTCCAGTCAACACATATTGCCCCCCTAAGGTTATTCTCGACACATTCAACCTCTCCCCCTTAGGACTGCTCCTAACTAAGGACTGCTCCTGGCCACTTTCCTGGGTCGCCCCAGCTTTCCCCTGGCCCAATTTCACACAGAAAGAAGAGACGGAGGTGAGGGGACACGGACAAGTGAGTTGGAGGAAGCCCGGCAGCTCCCAGTGCAGTCTCCACCAAAGCACCCTTAACAAACATGCAGTATTGGGGCCAGAGGGATAGCACAGCGAGTAGGGCATTTGCCTTGCATGGGGCAGACCTGGGTTCGATTCCCAGCATCCCATAGGGTCTCTCTGAGCAATGCCAAAAGTAATTCCTAAATGCAGAGCCTAGAGTAACCCCTGAGCATCGCCGGGTATGAGCCCAGAAAGTAAAAATAAACACTCAGTATGACCAAACGCTAAGTTGCAAATGCAACTTCCAGTTCCTTAAATTCCATGCCCCATTCCTTCATCCTGGTCTTCCCAAGTATCTGCTGAGCACCCTTTTCCTGTGGAAACTCTGGAACCGCCACCCTTTTCTCATAAGCAGCCACACCCATCCTGTCTCTGGTGTGCGCACAGGCAGTAAAAAACAAGATGTATGGAACTAGAGGGTATTACGCTGAGTGAAGTCAGCTAAGAGAGGGACAGATACCAAAACTATCACTCTCCTATGGGGGGACGAGGGGGTCATACAAAAAGAAAGGGAATAACAAGGGTCTAAAGCGATAGCACAGTGGGTAGGGCATTTACCTTCCATGCAGCAGACCCAGGTTCGATTCCCATATGGTCTCCTGAGTGCAGAGCCAGAAGTAACCCCTGTGCCTCGCCGGGTGTGACCCCAAAAAAAGGGGGGGGGAAGGGAATAACAAATGCAACAGACCCTGAGAACGTCTACAGAACTGAGCTTACCATGGCAGGGGAGATAGGTGTGTGGTGGGTTGGGGGTGGGGGGGACCAAGTAGAACCTGAGATAGTGGTGGAGGAAGAGGACACACCTGGGGAGGGTGTGGTGTTGAAATCTTGTCTACGTGAAAAATAACCCTGTCATTAATAGTGTTGTAAATCACGGTATCTCAGATAAGATTTTTTTTAATTAAAAAAAATTTTAAAAAGACAAACTGGTTGTTTCAGTGCCCCAGGGTTTAGACAATGAACTAGTAGGTGAGAGTTTGTGGCCTGCCCTGCACAGCCAGCGGGCAATGTGGAGAAGTCTAATTTCTCAGGTCGCGCCACAGGAAGTACTACTCCAACAGGTTATACACTTGCTACTTTCAGATCGCCCAAACAAATGGCTCCGACGTTCCCAGCACCCAGGGGTGCTATGCTCCACACCCGGAGCTCGCATGAGTCATCGCCTCTTAGCAAGGCTGTAGCTTCAAGCAAAGGCCTCACCTGCAGTAATGCCTTAGAGACTACCTGATCCCGCCTCTCCTAATTCCACACTGGAAACCAGGCCTGGATTCCATGTCTTAGAAAGGCCCGGCAGAGCCACTGCTGAAAGTACCAGATGACCCAAGGAAGGAAAGTCCTGCTTTTCCCTGGCTCCCAGCGGGGGCACGATGAGCCCCCAGCTCTTGGGGACACATTTCCCCCAGCGGCTTCCGGGATGCTGGACAGGAAATGACCTTCCCTACTGTTTCCTACCCCAGGCAAGCAGTACTTGACGGGGCCATAACACTTTGCTGATGAAGCTGTTCCTGATCAATAAAAGTTGAGCGGCAGAGCAGGGAGGAGGCAAGACCTAAAGCCTAAAGGAGGCTCCACCTGGAGCACGGGTAACAGCGTGAGCTAGAGCTTCAGGGAAAGCATGCAGAGGAACAAGCGTCCGTGCTGGCATCCTCTGAAGATGATGAAACGTTACGCTGAAATGCAGCCTCCAAGTCAATGAATGATGAGCCATTGGTTGCAACACAAAGAGAAATTTAACCTTAACCAGAATCACTTTGACGAGCAAAGTGTCCTGATGTGTTACTCATCTAATCAAACTGTTTTTTTTTTTTTTGCTTTCAGAGTCACACCCAGTGGTGCTTAGGGCTAACTCCTAACTCTGTGCTCAGAGGATCACTCTAGCCAGGCTCGGTGGTCATGTGGGGTGCGGGGGATGAAACTGGGTTGGCCACATGCAAGGCAAGCACCCGACCTGTTGTACTATCATTCCAGCTCCTCTAATGTTTTTTTTGATAGGAAAAAGAAGTCGTCACAGAGATAGAACCCAGTCAAGCATGGGGTGGCTAAATACCACTAGGATTCAATCAGGACCCCCTAGATGAACAATTCTCTATTAAATACAATATGACTAGATATAAGAAAAGTTTCACTACAGCAAGTCAGAGAGGAAGGCGCTGCAGCCCAAGTTCATGTGTGTGTGGTATTTGTCTTGAGAAGCATACTCCTGTACAAATTGGTGAAACTATCAATATCTCCAATAAAATCTACTTTTCTCCATTCAAAATTATAGACATTTCTACCACCATTTCTTTTCACTGAAACAAGCCAAACATACAAAATACCAACAATGGCAAGTTGGTTAAGGACAGTTGATCACTGTACACTTACTGTTTCTCTTTTAGCCAGACCAGTGAGCACAGAAACTGTCCTATTATCGCTCATTAATGCAACTAGAATTAGTCGTATTCATTAATTATTCATTAATTGCAAGTACTGTAACTATCTTCTTACTCATTCATGGGAAACAGACTCAAATTTTAAAAATACCATCATGTAGCTTGAATTTGTTTTTGTGCTAGTTTTCAAACGTCCTCTGATAAGTCTGAAAAGCAGTGTGGCTATGATTGGTTTTTAATACGGGCCAAATTTGCTTTTAGAGTAAAACTAGACAAATGGGATCAGACATACAAATGTATAAAGGATATAGGGTAAGGGCCGGGTGGGGAGGATAAAGAGTTAAAAAAGTTAAAAGGAGAAGAGACCTAGGTGGGAAATGTCTGCCCTCATAAGTGCTAACATATCCTAACCCCTGATGCAGTGTTGATGGCTGACACTTATCACTCACTCGCAGATCTATTTAAGCCACATGATGCAACACAATCTCCCACAGTGTCGAAATGTTCTATTCTGGGCTGTCCAATCTGACAGCTACTAAGCACGTGTGGTACTGAGCAACCGAAAGACTGATTTTTTTAAGTTACTTTCATTTTCATTCATTTAGAGGTAAACAGCCACATGGTGTTAGTAGCTACAGGACTGGAGCACAACAGTCTAGAAATATGGGACGAAATTAAGCTCAAAGGCTCACCCTGAAACATCACCAAACACACCCTTTAAGTTTAACAGATTATCAGACAGAAAGTTTCATACTAGATGCAGTTCTTGCTGTCGGCTGCATCTCACGCTTTTCCCATTTTGAATGGTGCACACCTCACTCCTATCTACCAGGAGAGAAGCTTGTGAAAAGAGCAATGGGCCTGTCCTTTTCACACCTGTTTCCCCTCCTTCTGTTCCCCTCCCCTCCCCCTGTTTCCCATCCTACACACACGCACACACACACACACACACACACACACACACACATTCACACTATGTGCCCTTTGAATAAGCACTTCTTGACTGCTTGGACATTAAAGAAGCAAGTCCAAAATGGAAGGAACCTTCCCAGGAAGGATTATGCACAGGAAGATACCCCAACATAATGGAGTCTCATTTTAAAAACCCAATTCCAAGATGCATCCATCCGTTTCAATGTTCCGGATCGCTAACCTAATCTTTCCCCAAATACAACTGCCTTCCTCTACCCACGACTCAGACAAAAGCAAACCAATTTCTCACCACAGGATTTACATATACAACACTGCCTTCTTTTCCATGCCATTTGATTATTTCATGATTTTCTTAAAATGATTCACATTTTTGGGCTGAAATGACAGCACAGCCGATAGGGCATTTGCCTTGTATGCTGCTGACCTGGGTTGGATCCCTAGCAACGCAGATGGTTTCTAAGCAGGGTCAGGAGTGATCCCTGAGCACAGAGCCAGGAGTTAAGCCCTAAGCAACACCAACGTGGCCCAAAAAGAACAACAACAACAAAAAGGAGTCACATCTTCACCATTATATATATACATATATATCCCTATATAATATATATATTTCCCTTTTAAATTCTCTAGAAAAACACTCTACCTTGATTATATCACACTTCACTGATACTCCATAAGCAGAACAGACATGCAGCTACAGACTAGTTAAAAATTATCTATGCCATCTTTACAATGCTTTACTTACCATTCACACATACAGACACATATAGCTAACACACAGTAGTGCATATTCAACAAGAAGGACCTCTGCCATGCACAGCTTATCTCCCTGGCTCTACTCCCAGAGTCCATAATTATGATTCCCCCGAAAGAACTGCATTGGGAAGACAGAGCTTCTACCTTTCAAATACTAAATCATGAACCTCAACCTTACTGGGCCTGTTTCCTGTTCTGATTGGAAGCATTTGCTAGCTGATCGGCTCTGAGAGCAACTAAAAGAGAGCCTGGTGTACCATCTTTACTGATTGAATTAACTTCATCTCTGTCGTGGGACTTTTGTGGTCCCTTATGGATCTTAGATCCTTCCAAGAACGGGGGAATGTTTTTTAACTTCCCACCTCAAGTGAATAGGCTCTGAAGATTAAAAAAAAAAAAAGATTGATATAGGGGCAAGCTACTGATCAGGGATTGAACAAAGGAAAGAGATAAATCGGAGGCTTAAGAAAATGAAGAACTCAAAAATGATACTTCTGAAGATTGGATAAAAGGCCTTTCTCTGCCTTTTGGAAACGGTTTAGCTCAGACTACCTTTGTGGAATCACAAAAATGTATATTGTCGATAACTGGCTAATCCTTTGTCAGTTTATCTTGAAAGTATTAATGATCAAAGGCCACTCACTCGCTGGCCTCCAAATTTCCCCATCTGGTAAATCTGATTTTTCAGCACATTCACCACTCTCCAGTTCCTTCATTTATAGAGCCTATCATGTAGATAGCCTCTATAAATAAAACTGAAGTCAATAGCAATTCTAGCCCTTTATAATGAATTTCAAGCTACAGAGCAAGGAAGTGCTCCCTGGAAGAGTTGGTTTATGCCTTTGGCTTCTGGGCTCTCCCCACCAGGGCAGGGAGTCCTCCCTGGGGAGAAGGGGGCAAGACAGACACTCATCCATACCTCGGCTTCCTGCAGGGTCCCCTGATTTAGGCACACCATATCAGGACACGTGATTGGAGAGCCACATCCTTCTCGAATTGCCAGCAACATGTACTGTTTCAGGCACTAGAAGTTAAGAAGAAAAAGACAATTATCCACAGTGTGCCGGGAGCACAAATTGTACCTAGCAGAATCGCCACGAGCTCTCTCCTTCCGTAGTTGGCCATGTTGGGGCCCTTGTTCTCAAGAAGCATAAGCACTCACAAGTGTGACTACCAGGAACCATCCCTCCAGAAGGAACGCAGAGCGAGGCGATTAACGCTGTATGACTTCATCCTAAGAATATTGTGTCTATTCACGCGACAAGTCAAATTTGTTTACGCTCACACATTGGATTCACCTTGACTTGAGAAAAAAAAGGAAAACTCTTTTGCACTAATGGCAACAGGCTGCTGTATACTTTGTGTGGTGGGGTGGGGGAAGCTCTGAAGTGGTACTCAGGAACCCTGGGGGTTCCGACTGGTGATTCTCAGTTAACCGGGCAGGTGGTTCAATGCAAGGACTGGGCAGGTGATACTAAATTGGGCACTGTGGTACCTGGGAAGTGTGAAGTGATAATTATTTATAAATAGACGTAGGTTTTCTCAAGTGTCCACGTTTACTTATCAATTGCTATATTACAAATGTCGTCATTGATCCCAGAATCCAACCCAGGATCAATCTCTGGTACAAATCCAGGAGTTATCCCTCAGTGAATAGTTAGGTGTTAAGTTCTGGCTCAAAAAATAAAAATTAAACAAATAAAATAAGACAGAAACAAAAATATCCATTCTGGTTACCTCAAAGCATATTTAACAGTCACACACATACACACACAAAACGGAAATATTATAGTTTCAGAAATTCCTTGGGGAAGTTTTCAAACTAAACACTAGCTGTCTTTGTACTTCACTTCACCTGGTCTCACACTTTCCATTAAAAACTGGGATTATCCTGTATTTGTCCTCTGCCTCTGGCTTATTTCGCTCAGCCTGGTGAATTTCAATTCCAGCCAAGTTGGCACAAACTACATGACTTTTTAAATTTTTCTTACGTCAGCACAGTATTCCATTGTGTACATAGATCACAATTTCTTTATCCATCGCCTGTTGTTGGGCATCTGGGTTGCTTCCATATCCTAGCTGATGTATAAGAGCTGAAATAACACATCCACATTATCTTCCCAACTCTTATTTCTATACTTTGTGGGTAGATGCCTAGAAGTGAGACAGCTGGGTGCAAAATCAACTCTGTTCTTACTTTCTGAGAAATCTCCATGTTGTTTTCCAAATAAGGCTGGACCAGATGACATTACCACCAATAAGGAATAAGGGTTCATTTTTTCACCACAATTGTTTCTAGAGTCTTTTCTTACATGGGCCATTCTCATTGGTGTGAAGTGATAAGTCATCCTTGCTCTGGTTTGTACTTCCCTGAGACTAAGCGAGAATGAGCACTTCTTCACATGCTCATTGGCCACTTGTCTGTCTCCCTCATGGATGTGTCTTCATCTCTTCTCCCATTCTCTGACAGGGTTATTGTCCTGTTGTAGTTGCTACTGCCTTTCACGCGTGCTTTATCAATTTCAGCTTTAGTTCTTTATCAGAAGCACTGTGTATGAATAATTTCTCTCAATCAGTAGGGTGCTTTTCTATTTCAGCCTGAATTCCTTCTGCCATGCATAAACTTTTTAACTTCAGAGAGTCCCACTTATTTTTGTTTGTGTTATCTTATACAGTAGAATAGACACCTTTTAGTCAATAATAAATCTTGTACACTGAGTTGCAAATCCCAGAGTGCCAGGCTGGAGTGGGAAGGGGGAAGGATTAGGTTGACTGGAAGTAACAAGGGGACATAGCTGAAGGGCCTAGAATATAAAGTGGCAGCGAAGAGAGAAGAGTATGCCCCAAATCTTAACTGTCGATCCACAAACTATGAGGAGGAAGGTCACACTTGAGGTGACCTGGGGAGGGGACCATAGGCACTTTGGTGGCCAGGGTAAACAGTGACTTTATACATCAATATTATAAACCTGAGCAACGCTGTAACCCTATCACCTAAAATTTAATGATGAAGAAAAAGTAAAAAAAAAAAAGAAGAAGGAGGAACAAATCCTCTACACTGGACACCCCTAAAATAGTGGAGCACCTGCCTTGCAGGGGTGAGGTGAGGAGTCCTCTCCCAGGCTCACCCCACATCCAAGTGCAATCCCTGCAGCACAGCCTCCAGGAAGCCCGGGTGCCACAACAAAAATTGTGTATTCCCAGCACACCACAACCATGCGTGTGCAAGCTCTGCAATCCGTGTGTGAGCCCCAGACAGCACTGCAACCAAGTCGGCAGGACAGCACAACTGAAGTGGGCAGCCCTGGTGAGTCCCACACTTGGAGTCCCGAATGCGTCCACCCCCTTCAATACGACAAGAGGAAAAGGACAGGAAGGAGAGTGGCAGAGGAGTGTGGGGAAGCGTTCATCTTTTGCTCTTGGGATCCACAGTTCTCCACTCCCCTGCGATGACTAACCCATAGATGAAGAGACACTCTAGAGAGCAACAGGCAGGTGTGAACTCACACAAGCCTCTCCAGACTGCCTGTACCTGTAGGAAAACTGTTAAATAGGAGCTAAAGAGGTTCTAGGAGGCAACAAAGGCAGCAACAACAAAAAAGTTCAGGCTGAGGGGTGAGGGGTGGTTGGCAGGAAGGAAACTGGGGGCACTGGTGGTGGGAAATGCACAGTGGTGAAGGAACGGGTGTTGGAACATGGTGTGGCTGAAATCCAATCATGAACAACTTTGTAACTGTGTATCTCACAGTGATTCAATACAAAAATTGATTCATTCAAAAAATAAAAGTTCCTTTTCATTTCAACTGAATATTGCAACCCTGTGAAGTCGGAATCTAAATTGCCACGAAAGTCTAGCATGGATGTTCTATCATTGAATGCGAGGTTCTGAGACATAAACCAAATGAATTTTGAAACATTCCCAAAGACTCTGCTGATGCAATATTAAGTGATCTGTGATTGTAGAAGGCAAGTTAGAGCTGTAAACATTGAGTGCAAGTGTGAGTACACAGAGACTATACACCCCCTTGTCATTGTTGTAACTGTTCTAAGACTGGTTTGAGAATTGCAAGTGCAAGATGCAGGTCCCTGATCCTCCACTACTCTGGATACTTTACTTAAAGGCCAAGGGCAAACCCAACCCCTGACCCGAAAGATTGGCCTCTGATCCTGTACTACTCTCGATAATCTACTTAAAGGCCAAGGCCAAACCCACCCCCAACTCTAGAGGTAAATGCTCATGGCATTTTCTGTATCTTCAGTTTGTTCTATATCTTCTATTGGTTTTCACCAAAAATTTTATCTTAAACCCTCCTTCTCTTCACCAGTGCCTCTGGCTAAAATACAAAGGAAAGGCAAACATTCACATCACCCCTGAGCCTTGTTATACATGTCAAGCAGAAACAAAAGGTTAACAATCTGGTAAAAGGTGGTCTCTAGCCAGCAGAAAATAGCAGCAAAACAGAGAAAGACTAAAATTTACCCTCAGAAAGACTTTTTTAAAATTCTCTGTATCACTGTCACTGTCATCCTGTTGATTTGCTCCAGCGGGCCCAGTAATGTCTCCATTCATCCTAGCCCTGAGATTTTTAGCAGCCTCTCTTTACTCGTTCTTCCCAATGGTGCCACATTCATTAGAGGCTCTTCAGGGTCAGAGGAATGAGGCCCATCATTGTTACTGTATTTGGCATATGAATACGCCACGGGGAGCTTGCCAGGCTCTCCCCAGTGCGAGCAGTAAACTCTTGGTAGCTTGCCAGGTTCTCCAAGAGGTTAGGCTATCAGATGTCTCAGGGCCACATCAAGGCTGCACGCTTCCAGGAGCTTGGTTTTATAGTCTCTGGATGTTGGCCGTTGATGGGATTAAACTGCCAGGGGCAGTTTCTGGGTGTGACTGCCTAGCTACTGGAAAATGGGGAATCTGAGGGGAAGAAGCCCAGTCCCAATCTGAGCAGCCTGGGAAATCTCGGCCCCCGGGTTCCACACACCTGGGTTCCTCTGCCGGTTCCTTCATGCATGAGGCTCATCCAAATGTGTAGAGAGTGGCCTTGCCCATGGCTGTGGCTGGGTATAATTTAGAAAATTATATCCCATTAAATAATGGCATTAACACAGATGCCTAACTATGCTATTTTGATGATAGCTAATAAATTCTAAGATAAATGTTTCAAACAGAACATTTCAAAAATCCAGATGCCCCAGGAAGAAATAAACTATTCTTTGAATAGTTGACATTTCACTTTATTGATTTTGGGTAGAACACAAAACATATATAGGCCATGGAAGGGCATTACAGAATAAGGCTCTCAAGAATTCAGATGGGACCTAACCAAGGATTTAATCTCAAACATCTATTATTACTACTTTTTGCTTTTTGGGTCACACCCAGCGATGCACAGGAGTTACTCCTGGTTCTGCACTCAGGAATTACTCCTGGCAGGGCTCAGGGGACCATATGGGATACTGGGAATCGAACCTGGGTTGGCCGCATGCAAGGTAAAAGCCCTACCTGCTGTGCTACCACTACAAGCCCCTCAAATATCTATTAAACCAGCTGGTTTGTATTATCTCTTTGAACCCTGAGAGCCCAGGGGTTATATACAAAGAAAGAAGTTTCTCTTAGGGGAGATACTTTCTAAAGTCAAGTCTAGTTTCTTAAACTGTAGATTGTGACCCTATATGAAGTCACATAAATGAAGGTGGAGTGACCAAATAGTTTTTAAGATAAAGCTATGCTTTATTGTCTGTAAGCTTCTTGTATGTCTATTTTATATACTGAGGGTCATGTAAAACTTTCTTGGGCTAAAAGGGGTAGTGAGCAGAAAACATAAGTAGTTCTGGTCTAAAGAAACAGAGGACACTCAGTCTTCATCTACCACCCTCATCTACTAGATGGTGAAGGAAAAAGAATTCCCAAATCCAAACAAGGCTGCTATATGGGCCCCAAACATAATTATCAAAGCTGAAGAATAAACTCCAAATCTTCGTCTGCATCTTAAGCAAGTCAATAACGCTCAATTGCAAAATGAGACCATACTCACTGCCTACTTAACTCTGAAGGGGAAACGGGCACTAGTCTATTTGGATGCATATGTCCAAATACTCTAAAAAGTGGGATCAGAGATTTGACTCAGCCTCGGTGCAGGCAAGACATTAGAAAAGAGAAATATAGGGAGACAGACAGACAGACAGAGACACAGAGAGTCAGAGACAGAGACAGAGTCAGAGACAGAGACAGAGATGCAGATTTTAAGAATAACTGCCACATAGCTTAGGTGTTTCTAAACTCTAAATAGACATGTACAAAACAGCTGTGAGCCCCAGATATCAGACTGGTGAGAATCAGGACAAGATTTAACAGGCACTATTATTATATTATTATATAATATTGGGGTGAAACTGAACCCCAAGATCTTGGATGCTGTGGAACGCACACACTGGGGTCCTGAGGACAAAGAAAGACAGTCCAGGGGTTGGAGCGATAAAATAGTGGGGAGGGCATTTGCCTTGCATACTGCCAACCCCAGTTTGATCCTGGCATTCTCAGATAGTCCCCTGAGAACACTTCGAGGAGTAACTCCTAAGTGTAGAACCAGGAGTAACCCCTGAGCATCATGGAGGAGGAGAAAGAGGAGGAAGATGAGGAGAAAGAGGAGAAGGAAGAGGAGGAGGAGGAGGAGGAAGAGGAGGAGGAGGAAGAGGAGGAGAAGAGGAGGAGAAGGAGAAGGAGGAAGAGAATTGAGTCTATTCTGATTTTTTAGAATTCCGGGTACAAAGGTGTACATCAAAATGGATACTTAATAAAACACACACAGTCATCTGTTCACCTCAGTACACCATTACAACACAAAATCTCAAAGTGTGTTCAAAATAACTTCTTAGGTTAAGACCAATACTCTATTTATTACCATTCAAACTCTGGACTCTACACATGAACTAAGAATAAAGTCTTCAGAGGCCTGAAAGCTAATATAGGAGTTAAGATGCCAGTTTGCAACTGGCTGACCCCAATTTGATCCCTGGCACCACATATGGTCCCCCAAGTACTAGCCAGGAGTGATCTCTGAGCACAGAGCTAGTAGTAATCCCTGAACACCAGAGGGTGTCCTCCCTCACCCCCAATGCCCCACCAAAAACCAAACAAAAAGCCTTCTTGGTTGGATGCGATTGAGTTAAATTATTAATTCAAAGGTGGTCACTGTCATCCCGTTGCTTATCAATGTGTTCGAGCAGGCACCAGTAACGTCTCTCATTGAGAGACTTATTGTTACTGTTTTTGGCACATCCAATACGCATGGGTAGCTTGCCAGGCTCTGCTGCGTAGGCTCCATACTCTCGGTAGCTTGCCAGGCTCTCTGAGGGGGCGGAGGAATCAGAACTCGGCCGGCAGGCTGCGTGAAAGGCAAACGCCCAACCGCTGTGCTATCGCTCCAGCCCACAAAGGTGGTACCTTTCTCAATTTCAAAGCCTTTTTAGCATACCCAAAGTATCCTGGCTGGGAAATGCACACGGTTGCATTCACAGAAACCAGCGATCTCCAGGCAGATGGTAAGCTCTCTGCAGGTCTAACAGGGTCCGAAATTTTCCTTTTGAACCCAGTTTACAAACCTTTGACTTCACAAATAGGATGATACAGTGAGGAGGCGCTCCTTCACACCTTCTGCCAGCCACACGCATCAGCAGACCAACAGGAAAAAGCTGTCACGAGATGATGAGGAAAAGTCCCAAATCAAACTACAAGCCTGCAGCGTGGAACGATAAACCTCCAGGCTCCCATCGCTGGCCTGAGTCTGGTGTGGTGTCCAGGCTTTAGCTCTCAGTCTTGAGGGCCAATGTGTTCTCTGGGCCAGTGTTTTTCCTACCGCTTCCTCCTTTATTTAATGATATTAATAAAAGCATATCTTGTACCATCTAAGGGATCACCTAATTTCCACTCAATGTCAAAACGCAGGATTGTATGGATGTGGTACCATGCTGCTTTTACAGGTCCCCTTCCGGGGCTGGAGCGATAGCCCTGCGGGTAGGGTGTTTGCCTTGCATGTGGCCGAACTGAGTTCGATTCCCAGCATCCTATATGGTCCCCTGAGCACTGCCAGGGGTGATTCCTGAGTGCAGAGCCAGGAGTAACCCCTGTGCATCACCAGGTGTGACCCAAAAAGAAAAAAAAATACAGGTCCACTTCCTTTTTTCTCAAAGGGAAGGGGGGGAAGAAAAAAAGAAAAAACAATGGTAGTGTACGGGTCCAGTGAAGGCTGTATAAGTCAAGATTTTTGGTGATTCTCATATAGAAAAATGGCAAGATCGCTGAACTACCACTGGAATATGCCAAACTCAAAGCCTAACACTATAAAAGAGTGATTTGGTGGAAATGAAAACATTTATCACATAAATGTTTTAAAAAATGTCAATTTTATAGGCCCAGAAATTTAGGTCTTATTTATCTATCCATTTAGTGTGATGTTCTTACTACTGAAGACACAGAAGTCTAAACATGCTTGTAAACAATCTTATGCCTGTAGGTATTGAAGCGAGACCGAAATGAAAAGCGATCTTTAAGATTAAGTTTTAAGTTTAAAATAACTTAAAAGTTCAGTATGGGGGTTCAATTATTTTTCAATTGGAAACATAATGATTTTTCCAATTACTTTCCCCTTCCAAAGGAATCTGAATAAACCCATCAGAAGGAGGAGAACATTGTGATTCTAAAAAAGAGAGCAGAGGGAGTGGTGCAGATTGTTCCTTGGGAACATCAGAATATCAAACTATCCGAAGGGAACTTTATACACTATGTGGCCACACCCTCCTCTTTAACTCTCCAAAGACTTGATCTTCCTCTCTCCTTGCCAAATTCCCATCACATATGCTCATTTTAATTCATTTCTAAATTTGGTGTGAGCCACCACGGTTCATAATCCCATTAATGATAATTCGGTTCATAATCCCATTAATGATAATTCGGGCATACAGTCTTCCCACCCCACACCTCCACTGGAGGGAACACTGCCTTCCCTCCACCAACATCTCAGTGTCCCTCCCTCAACCCATGCCCCACCTCATCGCCCTGCCATGTCAGCTCAGTTCTGTAGACCAGTTATCAGTTTCTGTTTCCTTTGGCCACTTGTTAGCTTGTGTATGTTTCTTACATCCCACGCAGGAGCGAGGTCAGTCTGTATCTGACCCTGCGAGCTGCCTTCACTCAACTAGATGCTCTCCAGATCCATCCACTTAGCGGCAACTTGCAGGATTTCATCTTCACTTGTAGCTAAGCAATATTCCGTTGAGTATATATATCATAGCTTTATTTTTTTAATCTCTCATGTTTGGACCACACCCCGTGGTGCTCAGGGATCACTTCTGGTGGAGCCTAGAGGACATATGGGGGGCCAGGAATCAAACTTGGGTCGGTGGCATGCAAGGCAAATGCCCTACCTGCAGTACCGTGTCTCCAGCCCTACCTAGTTTCTTTATCCAGTCACCCATACTTGGCGGCCGCCTTGTTTGAAGATGTAATGCTGCAATATGTTGACAATGTCAACCATGCAGTGCTAATCACCCTCCACGGTGAGGGACTGGATCTTCTCCCCCAGGAGTTCAAGGGTCTTGTGTGGCATCTTATTCCTTGTCATTCATTTGTGCCACAACACTCCTTCAATTCCAGTTACTGATACAGGCCCTCCCCCCAGCATCCTTCTTCCCTTCTCTCTTTGAGAGAACACACAGGAGTCAACTATTCCCGTCAGACTAAGTTCAAGTTTCCAATTCCCTCCTGCCTTTCAGGATATGTCCCCTTATGGACGACTGACCTTCTTTCTTATTCTTGGATTTTTTTTCCCCCACTGAATTGTTCCCTCTCTTCATGTTCAAGAATATCCTCACTAAAGAAAAAATTAATTTTTTAAAAATCAGCAACGGTAATTCATTAAAAAAAGATCACTGTATCACTGTCATCCCGTTGTTCATCTATTTACTGAGAATATCCCGCCCACCTGGCAAGCTCCCCGTGGCGTATATGATATGCCAAGTCATATACGCCAAATAACAGGTCTCATTTCCTCTGACCCTGAAAGGAGTTTCCAATCATTGGGAAAGATGAGTAAGGAAAGGCTGCTGAAATCTCAGGGCTGGGATGAATGGAGATGTTACTGGCGCCTGCTCGAGTAAATAATAATAATAATAATAATAATAATAAATAGGGGCTGGAGCGATACTACCGCAGGTAGGGTGTTTGCTTTGCACGCGGCTGACCCGGGTTCGATTCCCAGCATCCCATATGGTCCCCTTGAGCATCACCAGGAGTAATTCCTGAGTGCAGAGCCAGGAAGAGCCAGGAGTAACCCCTGAGCATCGCCGCCAGGTGTGACCCAAAAAGTAAAATAAAATAAACAAATAAAAATAAATACCAGCAAAGAAAAATATCCCTCCCACATTTATCTTCCTGACTGAAGGAAGAGTCTCCTCTGTCTTCCTCTCCCCCTGAAAGCATAGTCTGCCCTCACTCCCCACTGGCTTCCTCCCTACAACTTACCTGAAGTGGCTCTCAGGTCACCTCAGGTGACCTCTCTGTCCTTGAATCCAATACGCTCTTTTCCTGCCTGACCTGTTAGCGGTGGGAGTCATTATGAAGCTCTCCCACTCCCCTGAAACTCTCTCCTTTTGCTTTCGGAACTCCACAGTTTCCGTTCTTCCTCTCTGGACATCCCTTTGCCTGCTCCATCAGTTTCCTTGTCAAAGTCTGGGATTTCAACAGGGATCTCAACTCACTTCTCCCTGAATTTGCTTTCCAGTCAGCTGGCTAACTAGCTACCACGAGTTATGCTAGTACCACAGTTGCTCCAAGATGCAGGTAATACATTTCCAGGTTCCAGGGAGATCTGGCCAAGAGGAGGCCTTATGGAAAGAATAGAAGGTGGGAGGAGAAAGGGAAGGAGGACAACCCCAAGCCTTCCTGTGCTTCCCCTAGTGCTCTCAGATGGTGGCTGCATCTTGTGCTCCTCCTGGAGCAGAGAGCCTCCTAGGCTCCAACTTCCGACTCCCACAACACCCCCACATCCCACCAGGTAGCCTGAGTCTCTAGGTTTTAGCAACATCATTTCCTCCTCATCACCCCGCCCACTCCGGGCGGTATTGCTTCCTGAAGTTGCTAATATCCAGGCATTTCGGTGCCTTTATTGGCTTTGCGATGGTGAAAATATGAGCAAACGGTGTAAATGTGAGTCTAAGAAGTGGCACTATGGGTAATCTAAGACGCTGTAGGCTAGTCCAGTATTGCCTTGTTTATAAAAAGAAACACCGATTTGTTTATAAAATGCAAATTCCAATTTAGGAGCTCAGGCTTAGGGCTGAGATGGGCCCTTCTCCGAAGCTCCAAGACCTTGATGATGCTGTCGGCACACAGACCGTGCCTTTGAGTAGCAAGGTAAGGTAGAGGACAAAGGCTCCTTACACTGGACCTTTTTTTTCAAAGAAAGGATGTAAATGTATTTATTTATTTATCTAAATTGAATCAGAGTTACACAGTCACAAGGTTGTTCATGGTTTGGTTTCAGTCATATACTGTTCCAACACCCATCCCTTAACCAGTGTATATTTGTACATTTCCCACCACTAATGGCTGAAGTTTTCTTCTCCCTACCCTCCCCACCACCTCTCTCTATGGCAGGCACTTTTCTTCTCTCTCTCTCTCTCTCTCCCTCTCTCTCTCTCTCTCTCTCTCTCTCTCCTCTCCTCTCTCTCCCTCTCCCTCTCACTCTCTCTCCCTCTCCTCTCTCTCTCCCTCTCTCTCTTCTCTCTCTCTCCCTCTCAGTCTCTCTCCCTCTCCTCTCTCTCTCCCTCTCTCTCTCTCCCTCTCTCTCTCTTCTCTCTCTCTCCCTCTGTCTCTCTCCCTCTCTCCCTCTCTCTCTCTCCCCTCTCTCTCCCCCTCTCTCCTTCCCTCCCTCTCCCTCTAGACATTAGATTGCAATACAGATACTGAAAGTTTAGCCTGTATATTCCTTTGCCCACTTTCAACACTCAGTTCTTGTCCAGAGTGAACATTTCCAACTATTATTGTCACACTGGTCCCTTCTTTATCTTAACTGCCCTTTGCCCCTCACACACTTGTGGCAAACTTCCAACCATTGACCAGTCCTCCTGGACCCTGTTAACGGAAAGGCTTTTGGTTCTAGGGAAAGGGAAAGGAATTTAGTTGACTTGGGGAAATATCATTGTCTTCATGGTTTTTTTTTTTTTTCTGGAAGCAAATTTAGAGACACAGATTGTCAAGCAAGTGTCATTTGGGGGAATATAATTTCAGAAAACTGGTAGGAAACATACACTGGGTATTTTATCAGAATCATCCAGGGAGTTTCTCAAAAGTTTAGTGCTCGGGGGCTGGAGTGATAGTACAGTGGGTAGGGTGTTTGCCTTGCACGCAGCCAACCTGAGTTCAATTCCCAGCATCCCATATGGTCCCCCGAGCACCGCCAGGAGTAATTCTTGAGTGCATGAGCTAGGAGTAGCCCCTTTGATCTCCGGGTATGACCCAAAAACCAAAAAAAAAAAAGTTTATTGCTTAGGGAAGGGCACTCTGCATACAAACTGATCTGGAATTTCTGAGGAAGACCAGGAATTAGTATTTCACATAATGAGTATATTATGTAGAGAGATGCAACATGTGTGTATCCATATGTAACAATGCTATTTAGAGATAATTCACATACAAAGATTCCATTTAAAGTGCACTGTGCAATCTTCATAGTATAGCCACAGGGTTGTGTAACTCTCACACATCGATTTAAAAGCATTTCACAATCCCGCTCATTAGCAGTCACTGCCCACCCATTCCGCACCCCCCTCAGGGCCCCCACCTCCTCCCAGGTCTAGAAAACTACTAGCCTTTTTTATGAAATTTTTTCTATATAGATTTACCTATTCTACACATTCAATAAAAATTGAGGCATATGATGTGTGGTCTTTTATGACTGATTTCTCCACTTAAAGTAATGTTTTCAAGGTTTTTCCATGTGCCATGCATTTTATTTTATTGCTGACTAACATTTTATTGTATAGGTATACCATATTTTATTTATCCATTTCTCAGTTGGTATGCTATGGTGCTGCCACTATATATAGGGCTTCTGTTAATGTTAATATAGATCTCCTTATAGATATATTTTTTCATTTCTCTAAATGTGAACATGGTAATTCCATGTTTTCAAAGAACTGCTAGATTATTTTCCAAAGCATAAGCACTGATTTGTATCAGCTGTGTATCAGAGTTCCAAAATGTCCAAGTCCTCACCAAAACTTGTCATTGTGTGCCTTTTTCATTCTAGCCATTGTAATGTATGGAAAGTGGTTCTTTGATATCTCATTGTAGTTTTGATCCACAGTTCTCTAATGGCGAGTGATTTTGAGCATATTTTTGATGTGCCTAATGGCAATTTGCACATCTTTTATAGACATATATCTATTCAGATTATTTGCTCATTCTGGCTTTTGTTTTTGTTTGAGGACCACACACAGGGATGCTCAGGGGTTACTCCTGGTGGTGCTAAGGGGACTCAATGGAATGCCGGCATCAAACCCCATTTGGCTGTGTGCAAGGAAAGCTTCCTACCCACTGAACTATCTCTCCAGTACCTCAATTGCTCACTTAAAATTGAGCAATTTGTGTTTTATTATTAATTTATAAGAATTATTTATATGTTCTAGTATGTGTCAATTGGACGTAGTTTAGAAATGCTTTCTTCCATTCTATGAGTTGTCTTTTTTATTTTGTTTATGGCTTCTACTCAGTATAAATGCTTTTAATTTTTATTGCTATTAAATCTAAAAGGATTAGTCAAGCCAAGAAGAAATATTTTCTACCTTCCTATATTTTCTTCTAAGTTTTCTCTTCTATTCAGAACTGCATTCCATTTTAAGTAACTGTTTACTCATGGTGTGAAAAAAGAAATCTAATTTCATTGTTTTGCAAGTGCATGTTCGTTGTCCCAGAACTGCTTATTTTTTTAAAAAAAAAAAGCAGCTATTCCTTTTCCCACTTGAATTGCCTTAATACATTTATTGATCATCAACTGAAAAGAAATATGAGAATTCATTTCAGTGATATAAATCTTATTCTACTTATTTGTCTGTTCTATGACAATATCTTTTTGTTTTTTTTTTCTGGTATTTCCTATATTTTATTTTATGTTTAAAAAAGACTCTTATTGCTCTAAACCCTGATTATAAGCCATAAAATAAAGAACTAAAACAGGAGATTCAGGAAAATGTAAAAACAAACAAATCACACACAGTAAAGTTCAGTAATTTACACACAATTCAAAAATATAAGTACTCAATTGCAGTGACTTTATGTGCTAGAAAATTGTTTTTCATTTTCACGAATTCTCCTCTATTATTCTACATCAAGTATTCCACAGTGAACTACAGTCATGACTCAATCAAAATCTCTGAAGCTAAAATGATCTCCAAACCTATATATATTTTTTGGTCTTTTACTTTGCTATGGTTTTCAAGAAAAAAATTTGTTACAAAAAACCCACACCAAAGTATGCCAAAATTCTTTCATCTAAAATTCATAACAGAACTTCTTTACAAATGACTTCGTCTAATGATAATCATCTTTACTCATTTTCTTCCCCTTAGTATCACCAGGGAGAATTTACCCAAGAGCTGCCAAAGACTGATAGTGGGGAGATAAAGAGAAAGAAACTGAGGAAAAACAGAATAGGCAACAGTTTAAAATTCATTCCATTTATTATCATGGTATTTATAAGATGAAGATTCTGGAGAAATCATAAGATTGTGTAGAGGATCAGAAAAGTAGCTCAATGGCTGTGGGCATGCTCCGTATGAAGAAAGCCTGGTTTGGATCACACATACACACATTCACACACACACACACACACACACACACACACACACACACACACACACACACACCACATGGTTTCCCCTCCCCACCCCGAAGTCTCCATGAGAGATCCCCAAAGCACTAAATGGGGAGTCAGCCCACCAGGTGTGGCCCAGATATTTTTAATTAAAAGATTTTATGGAGGTGATTTTTAAAATGTGATAAAAATATAAAGAAAGGTGTGATAAATATCTGTAAAAAGAGACAGGCAATTTTCAACACTGTGAAGACCTACATTCACATCGCTTTTTAGTTGTACTTGATCGTATTGTATTTTTATAGGACAATTTACACCCACTGAGATCATTCAAACTTTCTCATCAGAATGTATTATATTTTTAGACACCCAATCATTTACCCTGGGACCCTGAGTGCCATGTTTGAAGACTATTCTAACTTGACTCCTACTTAAATATCTGGTTAAAATTCTGGAATTTTTCTTAGTGAGAACCTTGCAATTTTCATTAAGAAACCATTCTTGACTATTTCCCATGCCAAAAAGAGAGCACTCCAAGATTCATCCAACCCAGAATGCTCTAGTCCTACAAAGTCCATTATCACTTCCCGCAGGGCATTGCTTTACACTTTTGGTTTTTTTCCTGTAGAAAATATTTAAAATTACTCCAAGACCAGCCCAAGCACTTAAGAACATGGGTGTCAGAACAGACCACTGGTTAAAGAAACTTCGTTACATCTACACAATGGAATACTATGCAGCTATTAGGAAAGATAAAGTCATGAAATTTGCTTACAAGTGGATGGTCATGGAGAGTGTCATGCTAAGTGAAATGAGTCAGAAAGGGAAGGACAGGCATAGAATGATTGCGCTCATTTGTGGAATATAAAATATCATAATATGAGACTAATACCCAAGGAAAGTAGACACAAGGGCTGGGAAGATTGCTCCACGGTTGGACGCCTGCCTCAGGAGATGGGGGAGACGGCAGCTGGGATAGAGAAGGGATCACTAAGTCAATGATGGTTGGAAAGATCGCTCTGGATGGGAGATGTGTGCTGAAAGTAGATAAAGGACCAAACATCTTGGCCTCTCATTGTGTATTGCAAGCCATAATGCCCATAAGTAGGGAGAGAATAAGAGGGACATTGTCTGTCATAGAGGCAGGGGGAGGGGTGTGACTGTGGTGGGGTGGAGGAGAAGGATACTGGGGATATGGGTGGTGGAAAATGTGCACTGGTGGAGAAATGGGTGTTCGATCATTATATGGCTGAAACGCAAACATGAAAGCTTTGTAACTGTAGCTCACGGTGATTCAATTTTTGAAAGGAGGGGGGGAAAGAAAATTAAAGAAAAAAAGAACATGGGTGTCAACCACTGCTTTATTTGACACACCCCACGGCCCAATATAACTCAGTAACAATTAAAGCTTTACCTCAGAAAAAAACAAGATCCGAAACTCCATAGTAAAAATAACAATTTCTGTTGCTGAATCTTGCAAATGCATTTAGAGAACTGAGAGTCACCAATCTTCCGAGGGACCTCTTCATTGTCTTGAACTTCCCTGACATGTGTCAATGCCACACAAAACTCAGAAAGAACTGGATGTCCCAGAGGCTGACCATGGAGTTCAGATTCATTGTATCCAGTTGACATGTTCAGCCATCCTGCTGCAAATCCAATTATTCCCTGGCCAGAGTGGCGTTTCTCATCATTCCAACATGTGGGCTCAAAATCTATGACCGTTAAGTAGTCAAACAATTGTTCAGATTTGCTTCTTCCGAGACTTCCCGCTGTTCGTGCAAGGACTTTTCCTCTAATTAATCCAGGCTGCCATCCCCGCTTCTTGATCCCCTTTCCCACCATTTCTTTTTGTCTCATGGTTTGTTGCTTTTTTTTTTTCATTTAAAAAAATTATGCCATTTATTTTTTTAATTGAATCACAGTGATCTACACATTTCATAACTGTTCATAATTGGAGTTCAGTCACACCATGTTCCAACACCTGTCCCTTCACCAGTGTACTTTTCCCACCACCAATGGTCCCAGTTTCCCTCCCACCTCCACCTCCCCCCACATCATCCCACTGCATGCCACTATGGTAGGCACTTTCCTACTCTCTCTGTCTCTCTGTCTGTCTCTGTCTCTGTCGGTCTCCGTCTCTCTCCCTCACCCTTTCCCTCCCTCTCCCTCTCTCTCTTTTTTCCCTTCCTCCCTCCCTCCCTCTTTCCTTTTGGGCCTTATGATTTGTAACACAGATACTGAAAGGTTATATTCCTTTACCTGCGCTCCTCATCCCACACACACTCTGGCAAGCTTTCAACCACTGACTTGTCCTCCTGGCTCCTGTTTACCCTCATCTTGGATATTAGTCTCATAATATATATATATATATATATATATATACATCCCATAAATGAATGCAGTCATTCTATACCTGTCCTTCTCCTTCTGACGCATTTCACTCAACATGATATTCTCCATGTCAACCCATTTATAAGCAAATTTCATAACTGTCTCAATTTTTACCCTTATTATTCAGTGACAACTTTGAAATCAGGAAGTGGGTTCTCCAACTTTGTTCTTATTTTGAACAATTGCTCTGACTGTTTCAGATCCCTCAACTTTCCGCATGAATGTACAATGAGCTTGTCCGTGTTCTGCAAAGAAATCATGTTGAACGACAAACCCAGTGGCAGAACAGCCGTCGTCAAGACATTGCCTTCGACTCCATGAACTCGGGATGTCTCTCGAGTCTCACTGGAACTTTTCTCAACACTTTTATAGTTTGGAGAGGATACTTTTTGTTTGTTTTTGTTCTCAGAGTAGACATTTTGTATTTTTTCCATCAAATGTATTCCTAAGTGTTCTATGCCTTTTGATGTTACTGTCAATGGAGTTATTCTTCATTCAATTACCATAGTAGTCCTTGTGACTACAGAAATACAATTAATTTTTTGCACATTGAACTTGCATTCTGCAATTGCCAAACTGGCAGTGATGGTTTTAAAACCCTCAAGCAGTTTTCAATGTGAAATCAAGTCAAAGAACCAAAACACCAATACCCTCCATGATTTCAAGTCTAATTAAAGGAGATACTTGTACCTCCAGCTTCATTCCCTTGAAGTTACTTAGTAACATTCAGAGGCATGTTTTCATCTGGTGGAGGCACACTGTCTACAAAAAAAGGGGGACTCCTTTCTAACCCTCTTCTCCCTCTTCTCCAAGAAGAATATAAGCATTCAGAGAATTTGCGGGGGAAGGAAAATAGTAAAGAAAGTTCAGGAAGGAAATTACATATGTAAAATTTAAAGGTCTTGTTGAGATCCTTTTACCATCCTAGAATAGTTGACCCGAAATAGTGCTTTTGGCTTTTTTTCTGGAAGTAAACCATTTGTAATTTTCAATAAGAGAGATTAAACCAGGGGCCTCATCAAAATCACTTTCAATCCCCCCCCCATGCAAGAATGATCCAACACTTCTATCTTTATCCTCAGTGATCATACACATCTAAATTAAGAAACTCGGTGACAGAAATATCTCAGAAGAGAACTCATCGGAAGTGTTACAGCCCAGCTCAGTGCTCACAATAATGCCAATGAACCCTACTAACCCCGGAAGGACATTTCAACCAAAGGCGAACAGCCACCAGCATCAGAGAAACCTGCTTCCAACACATGGAATGCAGTGGCTCTTCCGCTGACCTTTGCGAGTCCTTCCCCTTCTGCCCCACTGCGCTGCCTTTCCCAACAGAGGGAGGGCCCCGATTCCATATCCTCGTTCCAGAGAGATCCATCTGTGCCAGGTGCTATCTTACCACACGCGATACCCAAAAAAAGCAAACGATGGCTCCAGGAGAAAGAAAACAAGAGCGCTTGCCAAGTTTACATCTTTTCATTTCCTCCAAAGGAACGTTAGACCTCACAGGTGCCAGCCAGAGGCAGCCCTGGGCCCCGGGCTGCAGACAGGGCTGGGAGGGAGAGTGAGCACGGCCATATCAAACTTCAACAGGTCCCAGGGAGCTTGTGGTCACTTTCTTTCTCCTGCACCCGGGCACCTCCACATCCCTGCTTGAACTCAGAACACACATAGGGTCTCAGCACCATGAAAGGGACCTGCCCTCCAAACAACAGGGGGCCAGAAACTCCTTCAGTCCTGATGAAGGGCTGTACCTTTCTTTAGCTGCATAAAATGTGACTATTTGGCCAATCTAAGCAAACACATTGAAGGATACAGCTTTTCCATCCCACTACAGTGCTCACAGTGAATTCCTGAAATCATGCCACCAAAGGACAGAGGAGAATGAATTTTTTTTATAGACACACGTGGGATACAGTAGGTAAAGTACAGTACAGTAGGTTAGTGTTAGAGGAGCCGAAGAGAGAGTTCAGTGCCGAAGGCTCTTGCCTTACATATGGCCCACCCTGGTTTGATCTCCAGCCTTGCACACGGTCCTGTGAGCACTGGTCAGGAGTGACCCTGGAGCACCAGTGAGTGGGGCCACCAAAAAAACAAAAGCAAAAAAGTGAAACAAGAAAAAAAGTCAAATATATGATCGAAAATAACATTAGAGTGTAAGAAATGGTGGGAAGATAGATATTCATCATTGAAACTCTTCACCCTTGCTGTATGCTCGAAAAGTTTCAGAGCAACCTATTTCTAACACAAAAGAAAAATTACACCTATTACCAAATCTCCAATTTTAATGTTCCTTAAAAATCATAATCATTTGCATTATATTTTATATAAAACCCAATATCTGCATGAGCATTAAATCATAATTTGAATGAATCAGCAAAATGAAGTAAAACCCACTAATATCAATAATTACCTAAGTGTTGGAACTACTTGAAGAATATGTACATAGTATAAAGGAAAAAAATTAAGCTCACTCATCATTAACTACATTTTTCCCCTACAGGTCACAAGCCGGTATGCAAAACAAATAACCCAGAAGTTGAACTACATTGATTTCCTCAAGAGGATGTTGTGTTTCGACATGCAAATATGGTTAGTAACTAAGAATTATCAGTTTAGAACCAAGCCTTAAGCAACTTTCCTCCTTGGCTATACTTACAAAAGAATATTTAGAAGATTTAAGAAACACAAACTAAAAAAGTAGAAAAGGTTAGACAAGGATTAGGATGATGTCTAATTTTATTCAAAATTAGTGTTAAATAATTTTATTTAATTATCCCAGAGCAAAATTAGAATTCCTTTCTACTCATAATTTAGGTAGTAACAACATGGAAACTATTCCTCACCTTATAATTTTCTCCTAGAACTTTATTCTGCAAAAAAAAAAAAAATGTGAATGCCCTCGACACTTTCTTAAAAAGAAAAAAATATTAAAAAGCAAGTTTCAAGAAAGAAAGGTTTTTATATATGTTTACTTTAAAATTTTTAATTGCCATAATTTGAACCAGTCTTTGTTTTCTTTCTCTTGGTGCTTACATATCCCAGACTGCTCTTGACTCTGTTTAAAATCTAAACTCGTTACTCTCCTTAAACTGTAATTGTCCAAATGTTTTGAGTTAGCCCCATGTTTTAGCAAATTAGTCTATCGAGATCATAAGTTAAAGTCATATGACAAGCTGTTTCCAAAACATGTCAGGCATCACAAAAGAAACCGAAGGAACTTATATTTTTCAGAGCAAATAATTGTGAACCATTCACATGGACTTCTCACAGAGGGTACTCAGCAAAGACCTCCCAGACCAGTGCAGTAGAATCCCTGGATGAACTGAAATACACGTCACTGGACCCCTCCCCAAAGTTCCTGAACTGAGTAGTCTAACATAAAGAAGTTGCAGTGCCAACAAGTTGACCACTGCTGTAGGTATGTGCATGCTTTGAGAGTCACTGGCTAGAGCACCAATCCCCATGGGTGAGACAGAAAGAGGGGACAGGAGATAGAATGAGACTGTCTCTCTGGGGACATGGCTCCAGGGCATTTGCAGCCCTTGCTTTGCGCGTGTGACATCTTGGATTCGATCCCCATCACCACAAGACAATCAAACAAAAAACCAGTTCTGATGGGGCCAGACAAAGAGCTCAGAGGGCTGAGCACATCCTTTGCATGGGGGAGGGTCAGGTTCAAGCCTCATTACCACCAGGCGTGGATCCCCAAGCACCGAGCCAGGAGGAGCCCTGAAGTACCAGTGGTGTGGTGCGAAACCAAAAGTGAAAACAAACACTTGTCAGGCTTGTGTGATATAAGCCAACGTCAAGTTTTAGAAACTCATGAAGGATCATAAAAACCTAACATCTGCCTCATAGGGTTTGGTGGTGGTGGTGGTGGTGGTGGTGGTGGTGATGGTACTTGGTTCAAGAGCCGCACCCAGGAGTGCTCAGGATATACTCCTTCTGGCTCTGCACTTAGGAATCACTCCTGGAGGTGCTCAGGGGACCGTATCGGGTGCTGGGGAATGAACTGGTGTCAGCCAGGCACCAGGCAAGCACCCAACCCACTGTCCCCACCTCTCCAGACCCAGATCTCATTTCTTCTTCAAGCTAACAAATAAACTGTAAGGAGTATGGACATACATGCTAGCAATAGCACACTCTGACTTCTCAGAGATTCTTACTTCATCTGAACTCTACGGTTCCAAGAGTTAAAAGTATGGCTCTTGGGCAAGTTCATTAATTCCACACCGGCTCCTTCCTCTGTAAACTAGAGGTTAAGAATAAACGGGGGAGAGGGGGGATAGTACCCATGCATAGTACATACTACATGGCAAATACTCAAATACCCTGTTTGTCCTTCCTTTGACAAGATTTGTTTATATGGAGGGGTCTTCCCAAGTAGTGTTTAAGGGGACAGAGACCACTCCCAGCAATGCTTGGCTAGCTGGAGATGGTTCCGTGCTGGGACCCAAGAGGTGGCACTGCCAGGAATGACCAGGACCACCCCAGTGATGCTTGAGGACTTCCAGAGCTACACCCAGAAATTTCCAGGAGGCCAGATGATGCCAGAGTTCAAACCAAGGTCAGACACATGCTAGCATGGCCCTCTGTGTACCATCTCCCAGCCCTGTTCTTTGTTGTTGTTTTTCCATATGAATAAATAAGTAGCTGGTCACAGAGACTGCGTGAATCAAAACCCTACATGCACTTGGCTGATAACTCACTCTTTCCAGAAGGGTCAAACCCAAAGGCTCTCTTTACATACACAGGGTGGGAAACGATGGAGACTGGTGAAGGTGAAGGTTAACAGCAAGCTCTTCATTACCATGGCAGTTAAAAAGCCTAACTCTGACCTGACTTCCAGAGATGCATGCGTATCTTCAGCCTACAACATAACCATTAATGAAGTCAATGATTTTTTAAAAAATCAGGTTTACAAGGAACTAAATCTAGTTCATTCTCAACAATTTTGATTTCCACCTCTATATGTTTTAAAACAGCCTCTGCCCTCTTGCCACCGAATACCCTTTTGTGTGATAATACATCCCCACCCCATTAAGATCGTCACTACAAGCATTTTTTCATTTGTTTGTGTCCCCTATGTGTAAATGACTTTCCTAGACACAGAGATTCTGACTTCTCCGTACTGTGAATACCAACCCAACCATAAGCAAATCTTCCAGTTAGCATCAATCACGTCAACAAACTGTGCCATCGCTTTAGGGGGAGCTGTGTGAAATGTTAGCACTTTGGCTCTTTCTGGAAGTAAAACTCCAACAAGTCCTTGAAGGCCTCTACAGAAGAGTCAAAAGGAAGGGCCCCAGGACTGCATTTTTTTTTTTTTTTGCTTTTTGGGTCACACCCAGCGATGCTCAGGGGTCACTCAGGAATTACCCCTGGCCGTGCTCAGGGGACCATATGGGATGCTGGGAATTGAACCCGGGTTGGCCGTGTGCAAGGCAAATGCCCTACTTGCTGTGCTATCACTCTAGCCCCAGGACTGCAAATTTTTAATAGAGATTCATGAGATTAATTTGTTTTGCTGCAGTTTGCTTCCTCCTTTAAAAGAGGAAGTGTGGATTAAACAATGAGATATGTTCTTTACTCATATCAGATTAAAGAAAATGAAAAACTTGAAAATACCCAGGGCACGAAGGGACTTTTCAACACTCTTGGGGGATGGCTATCTTTGTGTGACAGTTCCAGAAGGTAATCCAAACACATGTAGTAATTTAACTTGGGATTAAATTAATACACAGGTATTAACTTAATACCTTCTGGAGAGGTGATTTGAGTTCTAGAAATTTATTCTAGAGATAAACATGTGTATTTATAGAAATACAACAATTTTCATAGCAAAAATTGGCAGCAACCTTAAAGTTCATTACTGACAGGACCTAGTTATATTATTTGGATATAGAATGTAGAATGATTCACAATATTAAAAAGAAGGGTAGGAGAGCGAGTCTACTCTACTAGAGAAATGTGGTTGAAACACAATAATCTTCACCCTCTTTTCTCTAAGGATATTTTTTGTAGCATTTTCAGCAGTTTTTCATAACAAACAATACAAAATATATTATTTCGGTTCTGCTTGGGGCCAGGGATTGGGGTTTGGGATGGAAATATCTGAAATAGGGTGGTGGGAAGATGTAATGGTGGTGAGATTGGTGTTCGAATATTAAATGTAATGCAATATTGTGAACCACTTTACAAAATAAAGAATTCTAAAACTTAAATGTGTCTGCAATGTACTAAACATAAAAAACAAGAACCTACAGTGATAATAACATACATAGAAAAGTATGAAGCTAATCACTGGCGCTCTTCAATAACTATAAACCAATGATAGGTCAATGACAAAGTAAAAAATTTAAAATGCACCTATGGGCAAAGATCCGGTTTCTCTATCAACCGATGTGCATAAATCCACACATGTATTTACATATTTACTTAGACACAGAGAAAGAGTCTGAAAGAGAGTACAGGGGAACTGTCCCTATAATCTATAGTTTAGAGGCTTCCCTTTGCTTTGCTTTAAAATCAGCCTCTGTATGTATATCACTGTAATAATAGTAGGGGGGCTGGAGCGATAGCACAGCAGGTAGGGCACTGGCCTTGCACGCGGCCGACCTGGGTTCGAGTCCCAACATCCCATATGGTCCCCTGAGCACCGCCAGGGAGAACTCCTGAGTGCATGGGCCAGGAGTAACCCCTGAGCATCGCCGGGTGTGACCCAAAAAGCAAAAATAATAATAATAATAGTTGGAAATGAGCACCCTGGACAAGAACTGAGTATTAAAAGTAGGTAAATAGGTAAAAGGAGATATATGATAACCTTATAGTACTTGTACCACAAACCACAATAACCAAAAGGAAATAAAGAGAGAAGGATAGAGAGAAGAAGAGGGAGAGAGAGAGAGGGGGAGAGAGAGAGAGAGAAAAAGTGTCTGCCATAGAGGATGTGGTGGGGGGGTGGAAGTAAGGAAATTGGGGACACTGGCCGTGGGAAATGTACACTGATCAAGGGACAGGTGTTGGAACATTGATTATATGTCTGAAACCCAATCATGGACAATTTCGTAACTATTTATCTCATGATGATTTAATTGAAACTTTTTTTGATAAAATAAAACCAGTTTATGTGACACTGATCATTGAAAGTTAGTCTTCAGGGGCCAAAAGGAAGTACAGGGCCTTTGCACATCAAGCTAGGAGAGACAGTAGAGTGAGCCCAGTGCTTGCCCTGCGGGACAAGCCATCTTTAGTCCCCAGCACCCTCTCTGGCACCCAAGGCCACCAGGAGAGAGCCCTGAGCACAGAGCCAGGAATAAGCCCCAAGCTATGCTGGGTGTGATCCAAAACCCAGGGGGGAAAAGAGGAAATAGATAAACTCTGGTGTCTGAGTCGATGAAGGGAAAATTCTTCCGCATTTAGACACTTACTGATTTCTGGTTCAAGTCTGCACTTGGGTAAGTTAGGGCTGGAGCAATAGCACAGTGGGTAGGGCGTTTGCCTTGTACACAGCTGACCCGAGTTTGATTCCTCTGTCCCTCTCGGAGAGCCTGGCAAGCTACAGAGAATATCCCGCCTGCATGGCAGAACCTGGCAAGCTACCTGTGGCGTATTCAATACGCCAAAAATAGTAACAACAAGTCTCACAATGGAGACGTTACTGGTGCCCACTCGAGCAAATCGATGAACAATGGGACGACAGTGCTACAGTGCTACTTGGGTAAGTCAATTCAAACTTGCAGTTGGAAGAATGCAACAATGGCAAAGCATACGCATTTGGAAAAGAAGAGAAGAGAGAAAAAGGGGGGAGTCTCTGCAATGTGCAGGTACCAATTACTAACCAGCCACTTTTATAGGCTCCTTTAGGAAGAAGACATTAAAAACTGTCCCAGATTATAGGCCCTGCCCTGATAGTATATGTTTATCCAAGTGAAAATAGAAAAGCTTGAAGAACTTGTCCAACCTATCATCAAAGCCATGAGGTTGTGCAAGTGTTGTTCCAGAAGAGTCACATAATAGGGGAGGAGGAGCCACGGAACTTTTTATTAATTTTCCCACATTGAACAGAACACTCTGGAGGAATTTGTAATGAGTAATCTTTGTCTTTGCCCTCTAACAGAAAGATAACCTTCCTTCAAATAACAGAGAGCTAGTGAACAGAATGAAAATTAGATTTCAGCCAATTCTCGGGAGAATGAGTAATCGTAGGTGGAATTTATACAGAAATCAGGTTCAAACATATGTAGAAGAAAAGCTAGTTGGAATTAGAACTGAATACTCAGCATTACAGTACGTCTCAATCCTGGAGTCTTTTCAACCAAAATCTCAATGATGACACTGATATCAACATACATGCTAGATCGCAGTATCCCAGACCAAATATTACATACTTCACACTATCTGCTCAGATGGTTTATTATTACTTATTACATAAAAGAAAATGAAAACATATTTCCAAAGACATAGTTAACATACGCCATCCCAGAACACTATCATTCCTGGAACAGGTGGTTCCACTTGCCTTCTAATTAGTCCCCTGATTGTCGCCCTCAGCCCCATGGTTTATTTGCAGTCATAAGGATGACGGCAATGGTCAACTGTGTATGCACATACATGTACACACGATGCAGGAATCAAACCCATGTGTCTACTACTGAGCTATTAAATTAACCAGCCGGGTGGTTAACTTTCTATGTCAATTTAACCAGGGGCCCATTGACTTCTGTGTGTGGCTGTGAGGAGGTTTCCCAATGATACTGACACTTGAATGACTGGAATGATTAAAACAGATGATCCTGCCCGCAAGCAGGTGGGCCCCCTCTAACCAGTTGCAGGCCTGAGTCAAACCCAAGGGCAGGTGAAGGAAGACTCCCTCTACCCGCCAGGCCTGGAGAGCTGAGACGCTGACCTTCTGTATCCTCAGATCAGAGCTAACGCCACTGATTTTCCACATTCTCGAGCCTTCAGACTACGACTAGGCATAGACCGTTGGTTCTACTGAGTCGCAGCCTGCAGAAGCAACCATGAGACTTCACCCACATAAGTGTGTGAGCCAACTCACTATAAGAAACCTCACTTTAGTGGGGGCGGGAGCAATAGTACAGAGCACAGGGCATTTGCCCTGCATGCTGCCTTCCGGGATCCAATCCCTGGCACCCCATATGACCCCCTGAGCCATGTCAGTCAAAAGTAACCCCTGAGTGCAGAGCAGGAGTAAGCCCTGAGCACTGCCATGCGTGGTCCTCAAATAAAGACAAACATCAAAAGAACCTTCCTTTCATACATATACATGCTTATATTTATGCATACACATGTGGACAGTATATATAGTGTGGATAAGTAGTAGTCACAGATCATCTCCCCAGGGCCTTCAGGACTCTGCTTAAATAATGCCTTATCAGAGAGGCTCCTCTGATCTCCAACCCTACAGCGGGACCCCCCTTCTCCCAAAACACTCCCCGTGCCCGTCATTTGCTTCATTTTTCTTCAGAGTACCCTTATCTGGTTGCTGTGTTTGCCTGCTTCTTTTTCTTACACTAAAATTTGAGGTCTTTACAGAGCAAATCATGATGCAGTCATCCAATACTCTGACTGACGACTGACAGTCATAGAGGCCAAATAACGCTGGCATTGAAGAAGAGAACACGTTACACTGGGGCTGGGGTAAGGTTCCTTCCGCTTCTCAGCTCAACCAAAATTCACCAAGGCTGGTTCTCACTGCAGAATGTTTCAGGACAACTGGAAGCCACCTGAATAGGAGTGCAGTTTAGTGTTCTAATTTGCACCATATCCCAAAGGTGTGTTAGCAGAGCCACCTCTTAATTTTCACTTAGTCAGGGCCTCTTAGCCGGGTACTCTTCGGTTCTTGGTTTTCATATGCTTACTTATATACACTTTATTGAATCACTGAGATATATAGTTACAAAGCTTTCATGTTTGAATTTCAGTCATACAGTGATCGAACACCCATCCATCCACCAGTGCACATTTTCCACTACCAATGTGTCCAGTATCCACCCCCATCCCAACCCTCCCCCTGCCTCTACGACAGACAATTTACTCCATACTCTCTCTCTACTGTTGGACATTATGGTTTGCAATGCAAATATCGAGAGGTTATCACATTTGGTCCTTTATCTACTGTCAGCACACATCTCCCATCCCGAGCGATTCCTCCAGCCATCATTGACTTAGTGATCCCTTCTCTATTCCAGCTGCCTTCTCCCCCAGCTCATGAGACAGCCTTCCAACCATGGAGCAATATGCCTGGCCCTTGTGTCTACTGTCCTCAGGTGTCAGTCTCATATTCTGTAGCACTGTCATCCCGTTGTTCATCCATTTGCTCAAGCGGGCACCAGTAAAGTCTCCATTGTGAGACTTGTTGTTACTGTTTTTGGCATACCTAACATGCCACAGGTAGCTTGCCAGGCTCTGCCATGTGGGTGGCATACTCTTGGTAGCTTGCTGGGCTCTCCAAGAGGGACAGAGGAATCAGGTCAGTCGCATGCAAGGCACATGCCCAAACTGCTATGCTATTGCTCCAGTCCACTCATATTTTATTTTATATTCCACAAATGAGTGCAGTCATTCTGTCTGTTCCTCTCTTTCTGACTCATTTCACTTAGCATGATACTCTCCATGTCCATCGACTTATAAGCAAATTACATGACTTCATCTTTCCTAACAGCTGCATAGTATTTCATTGTGTAGATGTACCAAAGTTTCTTTAACCAGTTGTCTGTTCTCGGGCTCTGGGGTTGTTTCCAGATTCTGGCTATTGTTAACAGTGCTGCAATGAACATACAGGTGCAGATTGCTTACTTATATTATAATAAATGTCACTCTATTGCCTTCATCTTTTTATCATCTGGGGTCATTAAAATATTAACACACATTTTTTTTTAATTCACCAGGGCCTGAAAAGTACAAGTTTCTTCTGTGGCTCTTTTCCTTCCAGTCACATTTTACCACTGTCCTTGAATAAGTAAGTGGGGAGCATTAAGCAGAGATGAGATCATAGGTCCAGGAAGCCTGCCCCTCCTTGAGTCATCTCTCCAGCTTCTCAGATGCTATCTCACCACAATAGTTCAGTTGTTGGAGGAAGAAAAAACACAGTAGGAGAATCTGCATCTTAATCCAGTGACTTGTCTGACAAATGCAAAAGTCATCAGAGTCTAATCACTAAAGCTCTTAGCAAGTAGAAGCAGCAATGTGTTAAAAGCCATTTACAAATAAACAAAGACAAAGAAAAACTGACTCACTGTTGATTGCTAAAGGCAACAGTACAGGGAAGTCAGAAAGCAAATGTGAGACTGGGCATAGTGTTGCCACCATATACAGGTATGCTCAAAGCCAGTCCTCTGAGTGTGTGTCCAGATGTGAAACAGCCAGGGGGACAGAAAACACTAAGCTTACAAATGAATATGCTTCAGTAGCACAAAACAAATAAGAGAGGTCTCTGACCTGGCACAATTTACTACTGTCCACTGAGTACTGAAAGACATGGGAATCCTGACAGCTGGAAATATGCAAACTTCAAGAAAAGTTAGTAGGTCACAAGAAGGGGAGAGATAAGCAGTCTGTGACACGACCAGCAGGAAGCTGTCTCGTTATTTCTCACGGGTCAAGAAAGTTCTCAATAAGAGGCACTTTAAAATGACATTAGACTGGGCTGGAGCGATATTACAGCAGGTAGAGCATTTGTCTTGCATGCGGCCGACCTGGGTTCGGTCCCCAGCATCCTATATGTTCCCCCAAGCACTACCAGGAGCAATTCTTGAGTGCAGAGCCAGGAGCAACCCCTGAGTATCGCTGGGTGTGACCCACAAAGAAAAAAAAAAATGACATTAGACTGGGGCTGAAGTGATAGTATAATGGGTAGAGAGCTTATCTTGTACACAGTCAACCCAAGTTTGATCCTTAGCACCTTATATGTTTCCCCAGAGTCCACCAGGAATGATTTCTGAGCACAGAGCCAGGAGTCAGCCCTGAGCACTGCCGGGTGTGACCCCCAAACCAAAATAAAATAAAATGACACTAGCCTACTATTCACCATAGCAAAAATCTAGATATGGAAACAACCCAAGTGCTCAAGAACAGATAACTGGATAACAAAACCCTGGTACATACACACAATGGAATACTACTTGGCTATAGGAAAAGATGAAATAATGCAATTTGCCACTATGGGGATAGAACTGGTATCACGCTAGTGGAGTCAGCCAGATGGAGAGGGACAGATATAAGAATGGCCTCTCTCATGTGAGATATAAAGAAATAGACTAAACAAATAACATATGGTTCCAAACAGCAGAATCTGTGAATTGGTTTACAAAAATGAGTTTACCGTGATGGGGGCAGGGAAGTTGAAGGACCCTACAGGGAATGCTCTGATGGGAACTGTGTCAAAATGTGGTATACATGAAACCCTTTCATTAACAGTATTGTAAATCACGGTGACTAAAATATACATTTTTTAAATGATACTAGATAAAAAGTAACATGCAACTGGATTCTTGTATTTTTATTGTGGTGAACAGATCTTTAAAAAATGATAACTTCAGAAGCTGTCACCTGAGTCTTGTACCCATATCTTCACTTTAAAAGCAATATTTAATGAGGTTTTTATTTTTTCCTCTAAGGTTTTTATTTTTTCATCTAAGGTTTTTTTCCTCTAAGTCCTACTTCCAGGTCTTTCATGTAAATACCCACCAAAAAGCCATACTGCCCAGACTCAACAGAGAAATGTCTCTCTATCTGAATCACTAATCTATGAAAGTCAGAACAGCACTAAGGTTGAAATCACCCATCTAGCTGCCTTTTTATTACAAAAGGCTAATGATAAAGCCTCTCTTTTAAAATAAAAAAAGAGGGGGTGGGCTGGACCCATAGCACAGCGGGAAGGGAATTTGCCTTGCACATGGCCAACCCAGGTTCAATTACCAGCATCCCATATGGTCCCCTGAGCACCGCCAGGAGTAATTCCTGAGTGCATGAGCCAGGAGTAACTCCTGTGCATCACCAGGTGTGACCCAAAAAGAAAAAAAAAATTTTTAATTAGACCTGTTTGGCATATTGATAGAACATGGGTGAGAAAAGAATATGGAACAGTAACAACTTAATAGGAGTACTGTGCTAGGAATTCCCATCCAATACCTCCTACAACACAAGATGAGTCTTATCATCCCCCCCCCCGGCCCTCCATCCAATAGGGGAGAAAACTGAGGTTTGGAGAAGCCAGAGACAGTGTGAAATGTCTTAAACCACTAGATGGCAAATTCTGAACTTACAAAGTTCTTCATACATTTGGAAAGAAATCTCCCTGTCAGTTTGCTTTACACATTCTTTTTTAAACTACGAAGTCACATTGTCTGTAATATCATATAGGTTTCAGATAGGCAGCAGTAAGTACTGACACCTGTATATATGATATTATAATCCACATCAAAAGTTTAGTCTTTATCCACCGTACAATTTGTCCACCTCCCATCCTGCCCCTATGGTGGCCACCAGTTTATTGACGTAATCTAAAAGTCTTTGGATTGGTCATATATTTGATTACTTAAATTTTCAGGTATTCCACATTAAATTTTAACATCTCTACCACATTATGATGCCATCAATAGTCTGGTTTGCATTCACCACCCAACTGTTACTCCCCCCGTACTAATTTTACTCACATTCACTCCTACCCACTCTTGTGCCCACCATGTTGTCAGAATACTTAGATGTTGTCAGAATCTAAGTATTTGCTTTTGTTTTTTAGCTCTGCTTATTTACATGTTTACTAACTCTTTTCACATAAAAGAAAACCATACCTATTTCACAGCATAACTGTCTCGAGGGTCAATGTCACAAATGGCAGGATTTCCTTTCTACAGCTAAGTAGTATTTGCTCTATATGCTGCATTTTCTTACCCATTCATCCATTAACAGGCACTTTGGTTGTTTCCCTGTCTTGGCTCTTGTGAATAACTGATGCAGTCAACACAGGAATGCATCTATCTTTCCAAAAGAGCATTTTCAGATTTTTTAGGTAAATGGCCAAAAGTAGAATAGCTGGATCATACAGTATTTCTACTCTTAATCTTCCAAGAAACTTACAGTTTTCTATATTGGCTGTCCCAATTTACATCCCTACCAACATCTGTACAAGGAATCTCTTCTCTCCATACCCTCATCAACAGTCATTGTTAACTCACAAGTAATAGTCATTCTAATAGGTGTGAGGTTATATTCAAATTGGTCTTGATTTGCATGTCCCTAATATAAGCCAAGATAATATTTTTCCAAGTGTCTGTTAGGCCACAGTCTGTCTTTGTTGCCAAATTGTGTATTTAGAGCCTAGGCCCATTTTTAACTGCACTGTTTGTTTATTTTTATTGATTTGCATTCATTGTTCATATATTTGAATATTAATCTCCTATTGGATCTATGATTGACAAATACTTTTCCCTTTCATTTTCATGATCTTTTAGAACTCTGTCGCTGTGCAGACGATTTTTTAGTTTTCACCACCAGGCCACACTGGAGAGAAAGAACAGAGGTGGGAGGAAAAGGACATTCCTTTCTCCTGGTGCAAACGATCAGACAGGAGCCAAAAAATAAAAATAAAAAAGGACAAAAATACTGCAGACCCTTTGCTTCCTTTAAGTCACCAATCCATGTGGATACACATGTACAACATACTAGTAACACACACACACACACACACACACATTCACTCACACACCTCTCTCTCTCTGTCTCTGTTTTTCTGTCTCTGTCTCTATCTCTGTCTCTGTCTCTCTTTTTCTCTCTCTTTCTTTCTCTCTTTCTTTCTCTTTCTCACTCTCTTTCCAAATCTTCCCAAATTATAACTGTCTCCCACGCCACTCTTGGGCTTTCCTTAAAGGTCACCTAACAGGCCCCAAGGAAAAGAAGGGCTTGGTCTAAAAAGTTTTATATTTCCTTTCACTTTTTAAACATTGGAAAAACCATTTGGCTCCTGAGAAATGAATAGTAAAAGGAGTTCTAACTACTCAGCGCCAACTGAATGTAATGGAAAAAAGGCAAGAATATGGCTGGACTTTATTTTCTTTTTGCTCAGCACATCCTGTCTTTAATCTGAAAGGTAAACAGGCCAGGCCCAACACATCAACTCTTTTCGGGTGAAATTATCTAGGTTATCAAAACAAGCAACAACTGTGTGTTTCATTATTCCTTAATTCGTGGCTGACAGAAATAGCTTCCAACATAAATGAGCGAGGTAAATATTGCTCACAAGGGAGCAAACCCACAAATTGTCTCTCCTTTGATAGCTTAATTTTGCGAGCTGGTTTCCATCACTTGAGTTATAATTGTGTGGTATTATCTGACAGAATGTATTGCAAAAGCCAGAAAAGGAAAATTCTGGCTTTTTACATTTGGGTTATTTAAATCCACAAGCAGAAGGGGGGCAAAAAAAAAAAAACAGCGGGCGGGTGTGTGAGGGGGAGAAACAGGGGGAAAGGGAAAAGGAGAAGGAAAGAGGAAAGTGAGAGAGAAGTTTTACATCTCACTAACTACTCTGAGATACCTGAATTTCAAGTGCACATAATTTTGCAATACCTCTCTCTATGACTCCAAACTATTAACTCCTTTTGCTACATAACACACTTTTACTACGTTATATATTATGACATTAGTCATGCCAGTGAGATCCAAGTCCATATTTGTCCTGCACAGCTTTCCTTGTCTTCTACTACATTTCTTCCTGTGTAACCAGGCTGAGCAAATAGTCTTAACAGAACCCACCTTCACAAATAGAGCATGTTCAGTTTCCTCTAACAAGAACCTAGTTCTAGGGATGGCTTCTTTGAAGTCATATCCATCCAATGCCTTGCTCTCGATGGCAGCTGAATCGAGAATTATCTACCCAGAATAAGTTACAGCAGCCTTCTTCAGGGTGCTGGGTCTGGGGAAGCTTGTAGGTTTTCCACTGAAAAACAGTGGCATGGTGAAATGAAAATATTGGGCTAGGAGAAGTCACACAGGATCCCCTTGCTCCGCTTTAACCGCAAGATTCCACAGAGCCTCTAAAATGCAAATATGCATAACAGCCCTCCAAGAGCGGAATAGAGAACATACCAGTTTCCAAGTTCATTTAGCTATGGGACACTGTACTCCAAGATCCTCTCTGCTCCACAGAGCTGCGGGTCTAGGAATAACTTGGAGTGGGAAGCAGTGACCCAAAGGCCAGGTCTCCCTTCAGACAGAGAATGAGCCGGCCAGGGGTCAAGTCAGGCACTCCCTGTCTGCCCACTGCCTACTGCAAGAGCATGCTGACCTTGGGGGGGAAGATACTTAAGTTCAGAGCAAAATGGTCAGAGATAATTCTTTTTTTTTTCTTTTTGGGTCATATCCAGTGATGCTCAGGGGTTACTCCTGGCTCTGCACTCAGGAATTATTCCTGGTGGTGCTGGGAGACCATATGGGATGCTGGGGATTGAAACTGGGTCGGTTGCATGCAAGGCAAATGTCCTACCTGCTCTACTATCGCTCCAGCTCCATCAGGGATAATCCTTAAGGCAAAAAAAGAATAAGGTGGTGGGGCTGAAGTGAAAGCACAGTGGATAGGGTGTTTGCCTTGCACGTGGCCGACCCAGGTTCGATTCCAGTATTTCATATGGTCCCCTGAGCAACTCGAAGAGTGATTCTTGAGTGCAGTCAGGAATAACCCCTGAGCATCACTGGGTGTGACCCAAAAAGCAAAAAATCAAGAAGAAGGTGGGGCTATATTTATTATATATGTTTATTAAACAGGGCTGGGGAGATAGAACAAGGGTACTTGTCATGCACATATCAGACCCCAGTTCAGTCTCTGGTACCATATATGGCCTCTCTGGGACACACCAGTCCCTGACACCATATATGGTCCTCTACACACCGCCAGGACTCATCCCTGAGTATTGCTGGGTACGACCCAACACACACCCCCAAATGATTATTAAATGATGATTTCAACACCATTACAAACTGATACATCAATAAAAATTCATTTTAAACTCTTTCTAACTTTCAAAAAATACCAGTACATTACCATATTGAGAAGGATTATTACATTTAGACACTCCCGCAAGGAGTGGTGAAGAGGGGAGCTGTGTTCTGAAATGTGTTTTAAATGCTGGAGTCTTTTCCAGGCAATAATTGAGAGATGTCATCCCGAATTTAATAATCGGAAATTAGGGTTAGAGAGGCGATTCAGATGGTCGAGTCCATGTTCATCATGGAGGAAACCTGGGTACAATCACTGGCATTGCATGATCCCCCCAAAATATCTGGGAGTGAGCAGAGCACGGCCAGACAAGGCCCAATTAACTCGATGCAAATTAAAATCCGGGAATATTACACACAGATTTTTTTTCTTTTTTCGCTTTTTGGGTCATACCTGACAATACACAGGGGTTAACTCCTGGCTTTGCACTCAGGAGTTACTCCTGGTGGTGCTCAGGGGACCATATATTTAAAAGTTATATGGGATGCTGGGAATCAAACCCAGGTCAGCCGCGTGCAAGGCAAATGCCCTCCCCACTGTGCTATTGCTCCAGCCCCTACACACAGATTTTTAAATATATATATTTTTTAAAGCTGAAAGTCTAACCAAAAAATCTAGAGTAGTACTTCAGGCAAGTCAGGCAAGTCCTCTATTAATTGCAAATATACAGACACTAATAATTAAATATCTAATGCTGAATACTTGGGCAGATCACAGTGTTTGGGGTATCAGGAAGCCAAGGTTCATGTTTATAGGTACACAACGTTCCAATGTCGGCGGAGAAAAAAAAAAAAAAACGAAGCCATTGAAACTCAACCTCTGCCATGAGGAAGTCTGACTCGAGCTGACAGAATAATCATACTAACTCCTACCCTCAAACTGCTGAAGGAGAAAAGAGAAGCAATTGTGTTGTTTTCAACTGAGATCTCAGATCCATTGAAATAACATTATTCCATATCGGCTCCTTGTGGATCTCCAACCTTTGCCCGCGTGTTCTCCATCCAGTGCTGACGCACCAACTGGAGTTCCACCCCACTCAGTCTCTGAGCAAAAGTGGAATTCCACAGCCTCACGTTTAAACATAAGTAGCCCTCGAAACAGAATTCGCCATCGAGGCTTCAAACCCAATGTTGCTTCTGACGTGGGCCTTTCAAGGGTTATCAAGGGTCAGAAACATATGTGGGACTGCCCAAGAAAAGAATTCCTTTCCAAAGCAGTGTCCTGAAACAAAGCAAGACCAAAGGAAACGGTAGCTACCCTGCGATGACAAGGCTGAGCACACACTTCCTACAAAGCAGCAAAAACCAACAAACCAGGAAGAATGAATGAGAGCCCCATGAAATGAGGGAGCCTCTGCTCACAACACCCCTCGCCCCACACTCCTAACCCCCGATGCACCTCTGCTTCCCACCCCACCCCCAGTACTATATGACTTCAGTATTTAGTGTGTTTATTGTTTATTGTGTTACTTCCTTGTTCCTCCTAAGAACAAAGATCTCTGCAAGGGTGAGAGGTGGGGGTTGGGGGGAAGGTTGTTCCTCTAACTGATAAACCCTGGTGCTTAAAATAGTTGCCAAGACACAGATGTCCCTCACTAGCGTAGGGTGAATGAATGGATAGAAAAAAATACTATTTTTCACTATCTTTGGAACTTTCACTCTTTTATTTTTCTTTTTTGGGTCACACCCAGCATTGCACAGGGGTTACTCCTGGCTCATGCACTCAGGAATTACTCCTGGCGGTGCTTGGGGGACCATATGGGATGCTGGGCATCAAACCTGGGTTGGCCGCATGCAAGGCAAAGGCCCTACCTGCTATGCTATCGATCCAGCCCTTGGAATCTTCACTCTTAATTCATTTTGCTTTTCCACAGTGTGGAGGCTACGCCCAACTTGGGGGCCGTGCAGTACTGGGATGGAACCCAGGACCTTGCACATACATCTCATGCAAATTTGCTAAGTTTCTCATTTTTAAAAAAAAGGTGATATATAGGTCTACTTGCTTATCCTTTATTTGATTGATTGATTGATTGACTGATTGATTGATTTTAAGACCATACCTGGTGGTGCTCAGAGGTCACTCCTGGCTGTGCCAGGGACCAAACCAGGTTCAGTCGCTTGTGAGTCACTCTCTCAGGCCCCTCTGGTCCTTTATTCATGGCCCAGAAATAGATGGATCTTTGGTATTTCTTCTTTATCCTATAAATATCTGAATCAGTCCTAGTGATCAACTGAGGGTGTGTTGAGTCTTCCAGCATGCAGGTATCTCAGCATGGTGGTAGGGGATGGCCTGACATCTAAATCACAATAGTTACCATTTCTCTTTGTGTTGGAAGGTTCTGGATGGGTTAACACTTATTATCCAGGCAGTTAATATTTATTATCTCGTCAGCGCCACGATCAAGCAAATGTGGGCTTCCTCTCCTGACTTGTGAAGGAAGTGGAATAGTTTAGTTCCTGTGGTGATTACTTAAATCAAGGAGAGAAAGGAGAAATGAATCATTTACAGGAATCATTTACGTAGATTCATTTATGTTGAATCACTCACATAGAGGCATGTTAAGCATACTTTATTTAATAGAAAACAAGTTAAGGTGAAATAAATTCAATCCTATTTCTTCATTGTCCATCAATACATTTTCAAGATAGTTTGTACGGGTTTTCTTTAAGAAAACCTTGCAGGGCTGGAGCAATAGCACACGCGGCCAACTCAGGTTCAATCCCCAGCATCCCATATTGTCCCCTGAGCACCGCCAGGAATAATTCCTGAGTGCAGAGCCAGGAGTAACCCCATGCATCCCTGGGTGTGGCCCAAAAAGCAAAAAAAAGAAAAGAAAAGAAAAGAAAACCTTGCAGTCAAGACCCATGGGCACTGGGTTGCAAACTTTCCTATAACGCCTTACTGCAGAGCTCTCTGCCTCCAGAAACCCTCTCCTGCAGGATGCTATCTTGTTGGCCCTGCTATCACCCAACTTCAGGAAAGTTGTTTCAGTACATTCCTCTCTTCCTGCAAAGTAACCCATCCATCACTAGAGTCCCAATGCCCAGCAACCTGCCAGGCTCATAGAAGAAGCTCAAAATAAGTCTGAGTAAATGAAAATGGGAAGAGGCCCACCTAGGTTCGCCCACCGAGTAGACATCAGTTTTATTTTCTATCTTTACATTTGAACCAAATAACTTTCTGGAAAACATGTCATAAATGTCACAGACCCACAGACTTACAAGGTTCTCTTTATTATGAAGAATAAGAAGCTCACTGTGAATACTGAAAGAGACATTAAAGGGTAAAATACCTGCATTTTATGCATTTTGCAGAAAATAAACAAGAACATGAAAGAAGATTCAGCAAAGCCCTACCTGATTCTTCATTCAAAATACTTGGTGAACTTTATATAGATGTTTGTTAGTTAACTAAAGCATATTTTAAATGTCTCTATTATGTGCATATTCATATGCCAAAATCAGTAACAATGATGGATCTCATTCCCCTGACCCTGAAAGAGCCTCCTATGCGGCACCGTGGGGAAGGACGAGTAAAGAGAGGCTGCTAAAATCTCAGGTCTAGGACAAATGGAGATGGTACTGAGACCACTAGAGAAAATCAACAATCAATGTGATGACGATGACGATGATGATGATGATGATGATGATGACTGTGTGCCTTTGCCAGAACTTGACTGCGCTGACGCTGGTACATACCACCAGTGGCTCACACTTGGATGTAGCTTACTTAACACAAACACACTGAGGACAGAAAGACTCTGAGTAGTTTGTGAATAACTGAATTTCACAAGGACCGAAATCTGCTTTGAAACTGGTTAATGTCAAATTTGCCACTCAAGCAGGAGTATCCACAGATCCAGATGTGGAACCACTTTCCAAAACAGATCCATGCGGTAGTAAACTATGGCTTCTCAGTAAGCCATGGAAATAGACCCTGTATTTGGACCACTCCTCCCTTTCTATCGGCTCACAATGAAAACATCAAGGAAAACTTACAGCTGTACAAAACATGCACCGGCAATCCTGGAGTGTGGTCATCTTGTCCAGAGACTGTTCACACAGGCAGAGTTTGCACGTGACAAGGGGGGCCAGGGCCAGGTCTCCAGCAGTCGAGTTTGGGGCAGTCATGGTAAGACAGGCAAGTCTACCAACTGAGTCCATCAGCCTCCTTCAGAACTCTCAATCCCTGCAGAAAAATTCAAGAAGAAAATAATGAATCCAGTGAGCTATGGTTCAATGGACCCAGGCTCTACTATAGCATATGCACTCTCGGTGATCTCTAAGCACCCAGCCTTTGCCGTTCTGAAATCAAGGTATTCCTGGAGTTTAAGATGATCTCACTCTCCTAATTTATATCATGTAGATGATGGAATAAAAGACCATTCTCAGGCTGGAGCAATAGCACAGCGGGTAGGGCGTTTGCCTTGCATGCGGCCAACCCAGTTTCGACTCCCAGCATCCCATATGGTCCCCTGAGCACCTTGAGGGGTAGTTCCTGAGTGCAGAGCCAGGAGCAACCCTTTAGCATCACTGGGTGTGACCCAAAAAGCAAAAAACAAAAATGACCACTTTCAACAACCAGGTCATTCAGGAGCTGCATCACTACTGTTGACTCAACAGATTCAAAAAATAGCTAAAATAATAGTCCATCACTCAAAAAAGTCCAACAAAGAATTATCGTGTCGGTCAGTGATTCCAGGTCTAAGAGAAAACCCAAAATTATTGAAAGTTGAGATTCAACAGATACATGCACACCTATGTTCATTGCAGTAATAGCCGGAGTGACCAAAAGGCTGCAGCCATCCTCATATCTGCTGTGGATGAATAAACAAATATGTTATCAACATACAAACAGAGCATTATTCAGCCTGAAAGAGAAATGAAGTTTGACACCTGCTGAAACACGAATGCACCATTCATCTACTGTACTAAGTGAGATAAATCAAGCACAAGAGTATAAGCCTTAGAGGATTGCATGCAGATGAGATCAAATTCCTCATTAGAAAGCAGAAAAGGGGTTCTCAAGGGGCCGGGGAGGGGAAAGCACAATGACTGTTTAATGAGTAAAGAGTTGGGGTGATAAAGTGCTGGGATACATAGTACGATGGTTACCTGACACTGTGCATGTACTTAACACCGCTGAATAAGACACTTTTTTTTTTGCTTTTTGGGTCATACCCAATGATGCACAGGGGTTACTCCTGGCTCATGCACTCAGGAATCAATCACTCCTGGCAGTGCTCAAGGGACCATTATGGGATGCTGGGAATCCAACCTGGGTTGGTCGCATGCAAGGCAAACGCCCTACTCACTGTGCTATCGCTCCAGCCCCTGAATAAGACACTTTAAATGGCTGAAATGATACATCTTAGATATATTTTCCACCAATAAAATAATTTAGTAAGATGCGACTATTGTGTTTCTTCACATATATTATTCCATTTTATCTTTTGTAATTATTCTAATTACTTGTCTCATTTTATAGATGAATTGAGGTCCCAAGAAGTTATGTTATCTGCCTAAGTTCTCAGGGCTTATACAGAGCATAGCAAATTACAAAATTTGCATCTTCCGATGCAATGGCCCAACGCCTGGCCCATTACACCATACCTGTCATTCAGGAGGATACTATTGGGCAGACCAGAGAAGGAAGGAAGAGGAGGAAGGGGGGTGGACAGACAGAGAAAAAAAGGAATGAAAGAGAAAAGGTTGAAAGACCATGGCAATAGCTATATTTCCAGTTACTGAAGTTGTATAAGAATAAATTTAATCGGTGTTTGAGAGATAGTATAGCAGGTAAGGTGTTTGCCTTGCATGTGACCAACATGGGTTCAGTCCCAGCACATAATACGGTTCCCAGAGCCATGCCAGGAGTGATCCCTGAGCCAGGAAGAAGCCCCTGAAGACCACCAGGTGTGGCACACACACACACACACACACACACACACACACACACACAAAGAATAAGCCTAATCATCACACACTGCACACACAGGAAAGGCTATTCTCTCTTTTCTGGCTTTTTTTCTTTTGATAAGGGGGAAAGGGGGGACTTTGGGTAGAGGGAGTCACACCCACCAATGCTCAGGGGTTACTCCTGGCTCTGCGCTCAGGAATCATGCCAGGCGAAGCTCAGGAGACCATATGGGATGTGGCGGATCGAACTCAGGTCAGCCACTCGCAAGGCAAACCCCCTACCCCCTGTGCTATCGCTCCAGCCCAAGAAAGGCTTTTCCACTTGATTGTTTTTATTCAGGCTATTTCTACGTAAAAGAGGCAAATGGATGTGAAAAATCTTCCGGTATATTCATAACTGATAACATGTCAAGAAGCTTTATATTCTGATTAATTACCATGATGATCTGGACACTGCAATTCCAGTTAATGAAGCCACATTCAGGAGTGAGCCATTAGTGATACTTGCCAGCATCAATGAGCTAAAAAGCAAAAGCCAAACTTTCTAAAAGTTTAAGACTGTGGCCAATTATAATAAATTCTGCCTTAGAAAGAACTGCAAATACCCTCTCCCCTGACATTAACCGAACTCTTTTCCCCATAACTTTTGGATGAAAGAAATTACTTTTTGTGTTTGGCATTTGCTGTATACCCCCAAAGTGACTCCAAAAGCAAAATGTTCAGAAGTAATAAAATAAGGGAGAGAAAAACAAGTTGAAATTTTTTGTAAAAAAATGTCTATGAGAACTAGCAGCTACATTAACTTCTTAATGTCCCAGCAGAAAGAGACAAGACTAACTCCAGTAACCTGGAGTGTTAATTAATGTTAACACTCTTAGGTAAGTTAGGTAACTTAGGTAAGTTAGGAAACTTACCTTGAAAACTTGATTAACAGATTAATTTTATTATTAAGTTGCATATTATAATTTTAATAATAATTATTATTATTAATTAGAGTATTGCCAAGAGTGATCTCCTGAGCACTCCCCAAAAAATGAATTAAGCTGGATTCTAATGATTAGCTTTCACTCTGATATTTTATTGGGAAAGACTTAATAAGCTTCATGACACAGTGTTCTTATTCTAATAAACATGAATAAGCTATCGTCTGAAGGAAAATCAAATCATATCAACCTGCATGCCAAATTCAGGATATTGATGTTTTTAAAAAATGTATATCTGGAGTTTAAAAAAAAGAATAGACATACAGAAATTATTTTACTTCTCATCCCAGTTTATGCTACAACAACCCAATTCATTATTTCTCTAAGAACCACCAATTCATAACACACCATCTCAGTCTCCCTGTTTGTTTTTTTTTTTTTTTTGCTTTTTGGGTCACACCCAGCGATGCTCAGGGGTTACTCCTGGCTTTGCACTCAGGAACTACTGGCGGTGCTTGGGGGACCATATGGGATGCCGGGGATCGAACCCGGGTCGGCCGCGTGCAAGGCAAACGCCCTACCCGCTGTGCTATCGCTCCGGCCCCTCAGTCTCCCTGTTTTGCTGTCCCATCTCTGTAGTCTCAACATAGCCTGTACACCATGTTCTGAGCTATCTTTCCCCTTAAGAAGGTAAATCCCAAATTAAACAACAAGAAGTGTATCCAGTAAACGTTTCCTCAGTAAGGCTGATGTGAAATGAACCATCCCACCCTACAAAGGTCAGTTATACTTGAGTGTCCATTTGGAGGAAGCTGCTATGAATAGAGAAATCCTTTTGTTCCAAACTAGCAAGAGACATAGGAATTTCAAGAATGTCCATTATTTCTCACAATCTCAACCTATATTATTTATTAAACGGGCCAAATTTTAATAAATCTGAACAATGAATTGGAGATCTCTTAAAAGGCATCTTTTGGATACAACCTTCTTTAAAAGCATGCTTAGTATCCGTTAAAACCTTATGAAACATCATCTTTGTTCTTACCATATACATGTTTTTATTCTTCCATTTGCAAGTACATGCCTAAATACTGTGAAAGTTATTTAAAAATATATATATTAGAATGTCCATTAACTTCAAAAGTTCCCTCCTGCTTTCTATTATTACTTTGTGGGTCTGTGATAAGAGCACATAAGATGACCCCTCTCGGAACTGGAGCGATAGCACAGCGGGTATGGCATTTGCCTTGCATGTGGCCAAACCGGGCTCCATTCCCAGCATCCCATATGGTGTCCCAAGCACCGCCAGGAGTAATTCCTGAGTGCAAAACCAGGAATAACCCCTGTGCATCGCCAGGTGTGACCCAAAAAAAGAAGAAAAAAAAAAGATGCCCCTTCTCAGCAAATGTTTAACTATACTGCACAATCCTATCAGCATGACGCTCTCTGCAAGATGTATCACTGTAGCATTGTCATTCCATTGCTCATCGATTTGCTCGAGTGGGCACCATTGCCATTGTGAGACTTGTTGTTACCATTTTTGGCATATCGAATACGCCATGGGTAGCTTGCCATGGGGGTTAGATACTCTCGGTAGCTTGCCGGGCTCTCCGAGAGGGGCAGAGGAATCAAACCCGGATCAGCCACGTGCAAGGCAAACACCCTACCCACTATGCTATCACTCCAACGGTTTAAAAAAAACAAAGTACAGCTGAGCAAATTTTAAAGCTCTTCCTGACTTCATTCAGCAATTCAGGAATCAGGCAGCATCCCATGCAGGAGTTCCAAGCAGAAACACAAAAAATAAGACTATTATGGACATAAGGGAGCAGACCCAGGGAAGTTACTCCAAGGCAAAAGTAAGTCGGTTGTAGCAAGGTCACTTTCTCTAGAAGACCATAGGGGTCTATCCAGCAAATCACCTCACTGATGCTGACCAAGTGCTTCCTGTTCGACTGGTTTGAGATTCCATTTCTGGGAGAGACTAAAGCTGTAATTAAGTCTCCATTTGGCGCTGTGGGGTTTAGCATAAGCGACTCCATTGGGAACCTATTGTCTTGCTTCTAACAATACTTCTCTCCAAGCACTTCTTGTTCCATACGTTGGCTGGGGCCAGCTTTCTGGCTGCCAATCATACTTCAGCAGAGTAGCTTGAGACATATGTAACTTAAGCATGATTTTCAATATACCAAATTCTATGAGGTAAAAACTGCTTACAAAGCAGCAAACTATTTTGTTTTATAAAAGAAAAAAAAAATCTCACACATTCCAGTCAAGGCAACACTTGCAACTCAGAGTCAGGAAAGTAGTCAAATATTTCATCTCTCTGAGATGTGAACAAGACAAAGAAGTGATTTGTTTTCCTGTACACAATAGCACCAATTCCCTAATGTGGTAGCTTTCAAATGTATTTTGGGTTTTTTTTCGAGCCCTGGAATTTTACAGAAACCCGGCTGGAAGTAAAGCATCACCATCTCTCAGATAAGGCAAATGTGGGCTGCAACAGACTGAGGAGAGCAGCAGGCTCCCGGCTTTCCCCTCAACAGCCTCCCAGGCCTCGCCACAGAAGCGGAAAGCTTCACCGGGCACAGTTTGGAAAGCAGCCCTTTGGTTTTTCACTCTGGGTAAAATCAATAATAAATGTTTTAGAAACGAATGACACATAGTGAACACTTCATAAAAGAAAAAAAAGGGGGGGCTATCGAACAAGAAATCCTTTCACCACTGAATCATTAGAAATGGAGCTTCTTGAACAATAATCAGGAGAATCTTGAGGGTCCCGGATGAAATCTCTTCCCTACCCCCACCAACACACACGCACACACACACACACACACACACACACACACACACACACACACACACTTGAGGTGTTTGGCAATGGCACCAAGGTGATGTCCTAGTATTTCATTTGTGTCTTATGAAGATTCACCAGTCTCCACAACAAGAAACCACGAGGAACAGAAACTCCCCCCTTCACATACCCAAACACTAGTAAAGGGCATGAAAAGTCTCTGGGGCGAGGAAGAAGAGGGGCCCGCAGGAAGGCAGACCACACACTGGCATTTCCTGCTAACTCTCCCTTGAAACCGCCCCTTCATAGGTACACTGGCAATGCACACCATCCCGTTCCAGGAACGAAGAACAGTCTTCCTTCCAGAGAGCTGGTAATTCATTCTTTACCAACTTGCTCAACTTGTTTTGCCTCATACCTCACGATTTACCTAAAATAAGAAAGTGACTTGAGTGTTCCGTGCCACCAAGAGAGGGATGTTTAAATTCACTCCGTGGTTTTAAACAGTAACGATCGCCATTATTTTTACAGGGACTACAAATGTGATTGAGCTTCTTATGGGGGTATCAGGAGTCCAAAGGGAAAGGGAATTTGGACTGAGAATGCCAGAGGCATGTTGGAAAGAAGAGGAATCTATAAGGAGTCTTCAGGTATAAACTTTTTCACATTGGAGGCGAGGTTGTGGGTGGGGTGGTAAAGACAGGCTTCGGCCAAACTTTTTAACTGTAGAAGGGACACTCACTTAAATCTAACGGATCACAGAACAAAACGGATTGGCTAGAGTATGCAAGGACTCTGATTTTACACTCATTTCTCAGAAATAGGGAATCAGTAGTTCTAACTACCCAGTGAAAGTCGCCTGCACTATAAAGTGTTCATTATATGAGAAACTGATAGCAAAGAACAGGAAAATCACTTTTTTCCTCAAGTGTTTTCATTAGAACTGCCAAAAGAAAGGAATACTTCAGAACCTGTGCTGGAAACACAGGATGTATAAGGAATTTTCATACTCTGCCTGGCAGTCTGAAAAAGCAATCTGCTCAAAAAAAAAAAATGCCGAGGGCTGGAGATCCAACATTCACAGCATTTTTAACTACTGTAGTTCATGCTTATTTCACTATCCCAAATCATAACATTTATTCCACTGCATGAAAAGATGATGTGATTGGAAGAGATAATGTTTACTAGGATATTTGTCTAGTTATCTTAAATTTGTATGCCTTTCTGAAAAAAAAAACTTTAACAATTAGATAGAGCATAATGAAAAGATTAAGATAAAGAGCCACCAAAAATGAATTAACTGAATATTGCTGATATGAGAGAATACTAATGTCCATAAAATTCCAACTGATTTGTGTTAAGGTCTTAATTTCTGGCCAGGCAATCAAAGTCTCAGGGTTACTCAAGAACAAGGGATGAAACAGAAGAGGAAATACATGTATATTTCAAAATGTTTACATGTCCATGCAAGTCACTGAGTCAACTCTATGAGGTAACTAAAGCACAAGATATGAACATGCGACTGTGGGATAACTAACAAGGGAAGGGCTTTCAGGAGAGCTACTGTGAAGGCTGAAGTGTCACTCTGTGCCATGGAGCAATATTTTTCAGGAAGCCAAAAATGTAACAGAGCAGAAAGAAACAGGATTCCAAAAATCCCATCACTGCCATTTTAGGAAAAATACTTGTTGCCTACCAATGCTATAGCAAGGAATCAGCTTCCAGTTAACAGAATCTGAAATTAGCATTGTGTTGACCTTGGTATTTCAGCCCAATATAATAATTTATTTGGTTGCTGGCCTATGTTTGTAAGAGAAACTATTGGTGAGTCAAAGGGCACTGATTCAGTCTAATAAAATGCCGTCTTTCATCATAAGCCATCAGCCATTGCTGAAGCTCTACCCTAAATACTGTTTTTCCATATGGAAGGTAGACCAGTTGGCTGACTGAGTAGCAAAGGCAATAAATATCACTATTAAGTAGAGTGCTAGTTTATAGCAGAACTACATCCTAAGTCAGTACTGTGGTTCTACTTTCTATCCACATCTTTGACCCACTCTCTGATCATTAAACAATTAGATGAATCAGTGCAAATTGAGTAAAATCAGAAAAGCAGTGCTCCCTTAGAGGGCTTGAACAAATGGAAACAGCATTTGTTCCCACAGCAGCCTACTAGTAAACACAGAATAGCAATTTGCTTAAGGATATTTGTATCTACCCAATTATTTTTGAAAATAATAATGTTCAAGTCAATTACAGGTGTGATACTTTGCCATTGTCTGTAAAAGTATAATAGACCAAGAAAATTCTCTGGCATAAGTAAAACCAAGAAGTACTGAGTTCTCAGTTGTGGCAGAAGTAAATATTCACTGCACATGCCTTGTGAGGTATAAAACATTATTTATCACTCAGCTTTATATGTCAGGCAAGAGTCTATGGTATCACAGTTTCACAGTCTTATTCAGAGGAAATAAAAAAATTTTTAAAAAGCTCCCCATCTATAATTCCTTCATTTTCAGTTCTTCACATCAAAATTTTCCAAAACAGCTCTAACAGCAATATTGCAACTTTGTGATTATCTTCAAAAATGTAAGTGACATATAATATAAGTAGCACTGTAGCACTGTCCTCCCGTTGCTCATGATTTGCTCAAGCGGGCACCAGTAACGTCTCCATTGTGAGACTTGTTGTTACTTTTTTTGGCATATTAAATATGCCATGGGTAGCTTTCCAGGCTCTGCCGTGCGGGCGAGATACTCTCGGAAGCTTGCTGGGCTCTCTGAGAGGGGCGGAGGAACCAAACCAAGGTCGGCTGCAAGCAAAGTCAATAGCATCAAGAAATTCTAATGACTGTTAAAGAAAAAGGTTTGTTTGTTTTTTATATTGAAGTTAGGATCTTCCATTTCTCTGGTTTTGGAAAGCATATATGCAATGGGGTTATACTTCCCATGAAATTCATTTCAAGATAGTAAAAGGATGGGGGGGGCGGGGAATGTGCACACACATACAGCACTGTAGTACTGTAGCACTGTAGCACTATAGCACTGTCGTTCTGTTGTTCATCAATTTGCTCGAGCGGGCACCAGTAATGTCTCCATTGTGAGACTTATTGTTACCGTTTTTGGCATATCGAATATGCCACAGGGAGCTTGCCAGACTCTGCTGTGCGGGCGGGATACTCTCAGTAGCGTGCCAGGCTCTCCGAGAGGGACAAAGGAATCGAACCTGGATCAGCCGAGTGCAAGGCAAATGCCCTACCCACCCTACCCACTGTGCTATTGATCCAGTCCGATGTGAGGGCGGTCTGGCTGCGCGACATCTGTCACCCCATTGATCGCCAGAGTTGACAAAAATGTAAATGACATAAAATATAATTCCTATTAACTATTATTGTGGGTGAAAAGGAGAGCTTTCACATTAGAAGGGGCATCTTAACTATTTGCAAAAACTGCTTTCTTAGTTATTTGCTATTGAAACTAAGCTTAAAATGAAATCTGTTACAACTTTTTTTTTTTTTTTTTTGCTTTTTGGGTCACACCCAGCGATGCTCAGGGATTACTCCTGGCTTTGCACTCAGGAATTACTCCTGGCAGTGCTTGGGGGACCATATGGGATGCCGGGGATCGAACCCGGGTCAGCCGCGTGCAAGGCAAACGCCCTCCCCGCTGTGCTATCGCTCCGGCCTCAAAATCTGTTACAACTTTTTAATAAGCTCTCATTTCCCCAGGTTCATTGAGATATAACTGATACACAGTAGTAAGTAAAGTTAAGGCCCAAAACAATATATGTGTCTCTTGCAAAATGATTGGCACAACAAGGTTACTTATCACATTACTACTTCATATAGTTATAACTTTCATGGTGAGAATAAGATCTAAACTTTTCAGTTTTCTTTTATAAAATAAATAAGTTGAAGTCATGAGATTAAAGCCAGCAAAGGAATGATATTGGACAAGCTCACTCTGAACCCTAAAGAGTGAACACAGGACAACGAAGATGTCATATTTTAACATTTGAAAAATGTCATTCCTTTCTCTGAAAAGCACATTTCTTTTCTCATGCCTTTCCCCCATATTCTCATTACCACTTCAGGGTACAGTACAAGAGGAAAAAAATCCATTCTCAACTCTCCTAATGTAAACTAATCAAAGAAGGTAGGACAGGGCATGAGAATAACAGCTCCAAGATATTTTGACATTGTGATTTACATTCATCCTTGACACTCTGCCCTGCCCACCTCTTTTTTTAATCAGCGGTTCCCCTTCCTCCCACAATACTTCATATAACCCTGCTGAATAATTTTCTTCCCCCTGCCTGGCATAACAACAAAGCTCAGAAGCAGGAAGGGAACGCCACTTAAAGGCAGGTCAGACAATGATGTAATTAACAAGATCAAGAAGTGTTATTTCAGAAAGCCCCATGAAGCCGAAGAAGACTGATTTCATGGGTTGTGACATTACCAGGAAATGTGCTGCAATCACTAACACATAAAGACCTCCATCAAAATTTTTCTCAAAATGAATTAAAGCATGGGTAAATATGATCCTCTTCTGTGAATGTTACAGATAGAAATTTTAATTAGATACAAATTTAAAATCACTTGGGAGGAGGAATTTCCTTTGCCCCATGCAAAGCAAGGTACAGGGTGTATATTTTTGGAGGTGTCTGCCAGATCAGTTTCTTAAGGAATCCTTAAAATCAAGGAATCAAATCAATCTACCAAGAGCTCACTTCCCTGCATGTTAAATGCTAGGTACAAGAAAACTCCACTGGGGAAGGAGGAAGAGCCCAGGAGGGTGTCAATCGAAAGTTGCATCACATCATGTCCGGGACAACTTGTGAGTTTATAGCTTCAGCCATAAGACCAACAAAGACAGGAATGAAATGCCTTGTTCATCTCCCCCCATAAGACATAGAACCAGATGACTGAAAGTTTAAACTCAAACTCATGACTCCAGGGGAATCAGAAACCAAGGACACATGGCTTTCAAAGAATGTTCTTTAATAGCTGCTACAAGCCATGTGATCAAAAGCAATTCCAGTCATGAATAAGGGATGTGTCTTTCACCTATGCTGTTGTGTGTTCCGTTCCAGGAATGGAACGAAATGGCCAATCAACCACAGAAAAGAGGTTTCTCTTCAATGTTACAAAAGCACAGGGCACTTTCCTTCCTTTTATTAGATTGTTCCTACTTTTTAATTAACTATTGAAGCATGATGCATTAGATTGAGAGCTTCACATTGATATATGTAGCATAGCAAATGCCAAAATTAATAAAAATTCAAATTAATTCTAAAATAACTTCAATTATTAGTATAATATCTTCCACAGAAGCCTAAAAGTGAAAACAAGGAACTAAAATTAAATTAAATTAATTAACTTAAGGTGCTATGATAGCTTGTCAAGTTATCTAATGCTCAGATGACATCAGGGAAATATTGACCTCCCCCCCACACACACACACAAATAAAAGACTGAAATAACAGATGCCAAAGTATTCTTCATAGTCAGGTAAAAGCTCATGAATTGAGAATTACCACGCTAGGGCTGGAGAGATAGTACAGCAGGTAAAACACTTCCCTTGCTTTAGGACAGCAGCCACATCTTCTGTACCTTACTTTACAGTCTTTATGTTCTCAGCACCCAGCACAGTGCCTGGTAAAGAGTACTCAATACCATAGTGGTTAATTTTTCCCCCTATTTTCCTTTGTTGTTTTTTCTGTTTTGTTTTGGGGCTGGAGCGATAGCACAGCAGCTAGGGCGTTTGCCTCACATGCGACCGACCCGGGTTCAATTCCTCCGTCCCTCTCGGAGAGCCCGGCAAGCTACCGAGAGTATCCCGCCTACACGGCAGAGCCTGGCAAGCTCTCTGTGGCATAGTCAATATGCCAAAACCAGTAACAAGTCTCACCATGGAGATGTTACCGGTGCCCGCTTGAGCAAATTGATGAGCAATGGGATGATAGTGACAGTGACAGTGACAGTTGGGGCCACACCTGATGGCAAGCTTATTCCTGGTACTGCACTCAGGGATCACTCCTGGTGGTGCTCGGGGGACCATATGGGATGCCAGAGATTGAGCCCATCAGCCATGTTGTAAGGCGAGCACCTTACCTGCTATACTATCGCTCCAGCCCCATGGTTAATTTTTCTGAATATACCTGGAGAACAGAAGAGTAGTAAATGCCCGGTGCTGCATTCATTCCCTGCACTCTCCAGCCTGAAAAACATTGCTTGATGATCTGCTATAGCTAAGGAGCTTCTATAGGTTAAGGCAAGAATTCCCTCCCCTCCCCACCCCCGAATGTCTTGGTATTCAGGAGCAATGGCTGCAGATGTCTGTTCTCCAAAACTTCAAGAGAAAAGCAGGACTTGTGGGACCTCTTGACCCCTTTCCCACATCTAAAACAATCAGTTGCACAAAGTAGATTTTGTCCCAATACTGTTCGGACTTTGCTCCTCCACCAACACCTGGATTCAGCGTGATTCCTGACCTCTCCCACAAACTGGTGATTTCAAACACTGAGGACCTCACTGGCATTCGAGACCAGAGGCCACACAGTTTCACAGAAACAGCCCGGATGGTTCTGCTGTCCGGACAAAGACATATAGTGCAAGGACTTTAAAATACAGTGAACCCACTTTATCAAAGTTAAAGTATTCATATTGTTGAATCAATAGATCGCTTGCAAGAAGCAGAGAGGGTCTTGCTAGAGACATTAAAAATAAGCTTTTTTAAGTAAAATGAGTCAGAAATAGAGGGACAGACATAGAATGACGGCACTCACTTGCGGAATATAAAATAACATAATATGAGGCTAACATATATGGACAGTAGAAATGAGGGCCAAGGGGATTGCCCCATGGTTTGGAAGACTGCCTTATGAGTTGGGGGACGGGGAAAGCACTCAGAATGGAGAAGGGATCACTGAGTAAATGATGGTTGGAGGGATCGCTCCAGATGGGAGATGCGTACTGAATGTACGCTAAGGACCAAACATGACGACCTCTCGGTATCTGTATTGCAAACCATAATGCCCAAAAGTAGAGAGAGAGAGTAAGAAGAAAAGTGCCTGCCACAGAGGCAGGGGGTGGGGTAGGGTGGGGGGGTGGCAGGAGGGACACTGGGAACATTGGTATTGGAAAATGCACACTGGTGGAGGGATGAGTGCTTGATCATAGTATGGCTGAAGCGGAATCATGAAAGTTTGTAACTATCTCACGGTGATTCAATTAAAAAAAATAAAATAAAATAAGCTTTTATCTTTCTGAAGGCACACCTTCTCTTTCTTTCCGCTTATAGACTTTGCCTCTGAAAATCCAGCTTATGATCTGGGAGACCCCAAAACAGATTATTTTTAAAAAGACAAGTCTTCAACGGACCTCGTTTAGAATCCTGGATGCCTTTACATTGCCAATGAACTGAACCCATTCATGAGAATGGGGCTTTTGAATGCTGAAAATGTTCTTCGGGGCTCAGCACAGAGATATTTGGCATAGATGACTGTAAATATTTGTAAAACTCTGGGCAAATGGACAGTGTTTGACCACACTCAGACCTCACTTCAAGCATAGTCGTGCAGGAGCAAGTTATCTCAGGTTTGGGGGTTGGAAGACTGGCTTCTTTCCTGTTGGTTTTAAATAAAAAGCCAAGCAACCCAGCCTGTTTTTTCTTGTATTCCCTCCATAGGATTGCCTTCTATTTCTTCACTCATTGAGTCCATTTCAATGAGTCAAGAGGTTACGTTGGGAACAAAAGAGGTTTTCTTCTTTTCCTTTCCTATTCTTCTAAGTTGATGCCCCCTACAAGGAATGAAAGAGCAATAGCCAGGAGAGCTTGTCCAGGGGGGTGGAAAGCTTTCCTTGAGGGCTGAGTCCACCCTAGTTGGGTGCCCACCCCTTCCTCAACCCACCACCTCTCATTTCTCAGACGGGCGAAACTCTGAGTAGCACAGGATGTGATTTCCAGCCCCAAACACAGAAATAGATAAGTAAATAGATCATCAATAAGTCAAATGGCAGTTAAAGCTGTGCTAGGTGGAGGAAAAACTATGGGAAACGTGCCCTTGGGTTTCATAATACAAGTCACTATCTCCGCCTGGCTCTGGCCATCTGCCCTGACAGCCTTCTCTCCCTCTAGACATACTCCAGGGCTACTTCCTCAGGAACGATGAAGGATGAGCGTGAGGACGGAGGAAGGAGAGGAATGACGAGGGGCCAAGATGCTCATCTCAGTGAAAGCCGGAGTCGCAGGCAGAAACTTTAATTAGCCAGCAAGCCCGTGAAGACCGGCTGGGCTCCTTTTGCCTCTTACCCACACCCTAAAAACTGACTCATTTCATAGTTCGTTTATTTGGCTCCGGGGCCTAAACACCCCCAGTCCAGCTCCTGCAGAAATGTTACATGCATTGCTCTTTAATCCACACCTCCCCGCCTGCAAGCCGACTTCCAACGAGGGCCAATGAGAACAGAGCCCAGAGACGGGGGAGCTGCAGGTAACAGGCTGGGGAGGTACCTGCTCCGGGAAAGAATTCAGAAAGTGACCGACTGGATGAGGGCACAGAGACAGAGCAACGTTCCCAGAACGGGAGGCAGGGCAGGGAAGGGGTGCATTTCTGAGAAATCAGAACCTGACCTGCAGATATCCTCTGAGTAAGCCGGCAGCAAGATCCCCAAAACTCACCCCATCACAGCAGCCCAAGAGCCCTGGAAAGGATCAGCCCTCCCTGCCCCCCTCCACACACACACACCTTCCCTCTGCCCAACCAGGAATGCGTAACTTATTCGAGAAGAGGAGGGGGGGATCAGAGGGGCTCCCCCACCCCTCACCCCACCCTGGCATCCCTCTTTCATCCGCAATTCCCTGCCGGATTATCATGCAAACCGATGCCTAGCCCAGCTCCAACGCTTAGCGCCTCTTCTTCATCACCCAGAAGAACGACGTTGTATTGCCCTGCATCCCCAGGTCTCGGAAGGGAAATCTCAGATGAAGCTCCCTCCGGGGCCCCCACCACCACCACCACCCTTGGGGAGCCAGGGGGGCTTCGTCGCATCTGGAATCTCACGACAGGCTGCTCGATCACAAAGGGAACAAGTTTCTTCTTTTGAACCTTTCCAAGACGTCTATTTTTTTTTTAGGAGACAGGGTTCCCCCCACCTTCTCTAAGTTAACAGGTGTTTATGGCACTTCCGAATGAATCCGTTTCTGTCTGGCTTTCAAGCACGGGCAGGGAGGGCGCAGGAAAAATAAAATAAAATAAAATAAAATAAAATAAAATAAAATAAAATAAAAAATAAAGGAAAAAAAAAAACCGACCGGGATCGCGCAAAGCCGGGTTCTTTTCTCCAAATCCGACGCCACTGGCGCGGCTGGCAACGCCTGCAGCGTTTGCGGAGAGCCCCAGACACCTACCTGGCGGCGCGGCTCCGTCGCTCCGGGGGCCGCGGGCTTCTCAGCAGCCGGGGCGGCGCGCACCAGCTCCGGGGGCTGCACGCACAGCCGGGGGGTGGAGCCGCTTCATGCTCCGGCCGCGGACAGCTCGACCCACACTTTGCAGGACTGCAACAGGGCTCGGGCTCGCCGACCTACCCGAGAGGAGGAGGAGGACGACGAGGAGGAGGAGGAGGAGGAGGAGGAGGAGGAGGAGGAGGAGGAGGAGGAGGAGGAGGAGGAGGAGGGGGAGGAGGAGGAGGAGCTGGCGGAGGAGGAGGAGGCGGAGGACCTTCCCGCCTCCCCGCCTTGGGGAGCAGCTGCGATGCCCCGGAGCCCAGCCGCGCGCTCGGTGCCCCGCACTGGGAGCCGCGCGGTTATTTATACAGGAAGCTCAGGCGAGGCACTTCCTACTTCCCATCTGGGTCGCACTGGAGCTGCAGGTGATGGTCTTAACCCTGTCCGAGCCTCTTAACTCTGTGCGAATCCCGTGCCCGCGCGCCCCCGAGCTGGCCAGTGTCGCCGCACACGCTCCTCTGGTCCAGACCGCCCCCATCCCTTCTCTTTTTCTGCCCCCCGCGCCCCACCCCAGACCCTGGGTGTCCTTCACTCTTTCCAGATGGAGACCCTTCACCCCTTAACCTCCCAAGCTTGCAGCTTCTCTGTATGTGTATTCTACACACACACACACACACACACACACACACACACACACACACACACACCCCGTCTTTCCTTTCCCTCCTTCCCCGGAGACACTTCACCCCATAATCTTTCAAGCTTGCTACTTCTCTATATGTGCCATACTCCTCTCTCTCTCTCTCTCTCTCTCTCTCTCTCTCTCTCTCTCTCTCTCTCTCTCTCTCTGTCTCTCTCTCTCTCTCTCCTCTCCTCTCCTCTCCTCTCCTCTCCTCTCCCTCTCTCTCTCCTCTCCCTCTTTCCCTATTCTTGAAATCTTCCTTCTACTCCTAATAGCCCAGAGCTGCCTTCCCACCTTGCCCGAAAACTGTTTTTATAGAAACAGTTCCCAAGCGCATCTCATCAAAAACACCTTGTACCTGATTTAATCCTTTTTGCGTCTGATGATAAAATTAGCTCACGGGCACCAGCAAATCGGGACAGGCTTGGTTTACCTCCTGAAATAAAGGCATCCCTTTAGGAGCCAGTGATTTGGTTTGAGGCGTTTTGTCAACAAAAGTATGGGAGGGAGGAAGAAGAAAGATTCATAACCTAGCAGGAAACACTCCTGGTTCAAGAAAATGCCACACAGTGGGCTGGAGAGATAGCACGGCGGGTAGGGTGCCTGCCTTGCACGCGGCCGATCTTTTCAAGTGGTCGGATCTCCAGCATCCCATAGAGTCCCCTGAGCACCACCAGGAGTGATTCCTGAGTGCGGAGCCAGGAGCATCACCAGGTGTGCCTCCAACCAAAACAAAATAAAAAAGCCACAAAGTAAAGTGAAAGGTGAGGAGGAGTAAAAGGTTCCTCACTCTTCCCTGCCCCCCCCAATACACATTCCCCCGGAGGCTCATTCATAGCCCAAAATCTGGGCAATTCAGAAAGGTCCCTATAATTCAGAAATGTCCCTGCTCCGATACAGAAATCTTTTTTTTTTTCCTTTTTTGCTTTTTGGGTCCCACCAGCGATGCTCAGGGGTTACTCCTGGCTCTGCACTCAGGAATTACTCCTGGCGGTGCTTGGGGAACCATATGCGATGCCGGGGATCGAACCAGGTCAGCTGCGTGAAAGGCAAACGTCCTACCTGCTGAGATACAGGAATCTTGGTGCATCCACTCTCCCGCCTACATTTCTGCAAACATAGTCAGAAATGGGCTTCCATAAGGAAGAGATGTCCAGGTCCTTTGTAGGGGGATCTGTGCATGCCAATGAAGTCGTGGCTGCCCACATCACTCCAAAGGACACAGTGCTCCTCAGCAGAAGAAAGACTCGAACTTCACGTCACATACTGAAGAGTGTCTGTGTGCATGATGGATGGGCAACGGGAGCACTGTGCTGGTGGAGCAGTGTGGGGGAGGGCAGTGGGGCAAAGATGGGAATGAGCAGTAGGGACCCAAGCTAATAGAGGATGTTTGAGCTTGAAAAGTCCTTCCAGCTAGCTGAAGTCCACATTTCGACTTTTAGAGATGAGGAACCCCACAGCAAGGTGATTTACATGAACAGGGCCAAGCTAGAGCAAGCTGTGAATCTGAATGAGGTGAATAAGATTCTTTCTGTGAAAGCCACCCCATGCATATCTAACTTCTAATTTAGCAGTAGATGAGGTCCTAGAGAGCCAAATCCAAGCTGTTTTCAATATAGTGACCATTACTAATGGGCGCGCATTGCGGAAAAAATAAACAAAGTACCTTCTTTTATTCATTGGGTTTAAATGCAAAACGTTGACACCTCAAGTCAAAGTTCAACACAGAGTTCACTTTCTAAATTATCACGCAATTAAGTGATAATCTCTGGTCAACTGCACGGCAGGGCCTGGCAAGCTGCCCGTGGCATATTTGGTATGCCAAAAACAGTAACAACAAGTCTCACAATGGAGATGTTACTGGTGCCCGCTCAAGCAAATTGATGAACAACAGGATGACAATGCTACAGTGCTACAGTGCTCTGGTCAACGGGATAAGGGTAGGAGCCGCTGCCAGTCTGAATGAAAGCAGAGGTTAAGCAATAATTGTTGCAAACGCAGAGACCAAGTAGAATAGCGCATGACTAAATGCCCACATTATTTTCAACCACACACGTTTGTAAGAACTGCATGTAATTTTTAATAAATTCACAGTAAACACACAGAACCCTCGTATTGGTGAACATTTCTTCAGAGCTGTTGAGTCAGCCCACAAGAAGAAGTCATTCATTCCCTCAATCACGTATTGGTGTTTTCCCAGGAAAGTTGCAGAATGCAAGGATGTCAAAGATAAGTTGCACTGAGCCCTGTCATCAAATAACTCTCAGTCTAGGGGAAGGAGGTGACCAGTAAGGTGTTAAGTACAACACTTAGCATGGTCCTGGGATTAGCGAGAGGAGATTTGAATGTGATGTGCTATGTGAAGACAAGGTGAAGAATTAAAGAAAGGAAAAGGGGGTGATGAAAAGAATTTAGGAAGGTTGCCCTGGGAAAGGGACTTAAAGCTGAGTCACAGGTCAAAGACTAAAGGGGCAGTGCAGGAGGGCGTGCGGGTAGAAAAACAGTGGAGCCCAGAGAAATCACTGCAGTGCAGAGACCGAGAGACCTGCAGTGCTGGGTGCGTGTTCCTGGCTCTGACAGAATGGACACCTTCAGAATAAAAACGATGAGGACCCGGGCTAATGTGTGACACCTGATTCAGAAAGGAAAGGATCAAGTGGAGCGAGAATCGATGGCACCCGGGACTCGCCTGGATGTGAGGGAGAGAAAAGACCAGACTCCTGGAGTCACGAACCAAGCAGCGACCGAGAACTCAACAGCCACGAGATAGCTGCTGCTTCCACCCTGCAGAATCAGATGGGATGGGTGGGGAGCCGTTAAGGTGTGACCCTCAAGGAGCGGCCGGGATGACATCACCCAGTGCAGAGATCAAAGCGAAACAGCGCAGACATTCCATCAGCCACTCATTAGCGGCCTCAGACAAGTTTGAATAGAGCCAAATTTAATATACCTAAACTCAGCTTTCTCATCTAGAGATATTTATCTCTGAGGCTGTTTTGAGTGTAGCCGGGAGGTGTTAAAAGCAGTGAGCACAGTATCTGATGGTACAAGTCTCAGGGGAGGGTAGTGAATAACCCCTCCTGGAATTGTGCAGTACACAACCTGCTCAGCTGTGCGGCACGGTCCTCCCTTGAGGTCGGAGGGAACTCAGTCAGTGTGATTCAACTAAGCGGAAAAGGAAGTGAACAGAGAAAAAGGAGCTTGCAAAGAATCCAAAGGAACGCCAATATTTAAAGAACGGGGCAATGCAGCCCTAGAACAAGCTTCAGAAGGAAATTCTGGTTGAAATGTAACATTTGGTAGCTCAGACGGAAGTGTAATGCCCCTACTGTAATTTCCATCAAAAAAAAAATCTTTCCAAGCAATAATAGACATAATATTACAAACTGTTCACCAGACTGCAGTTATGCTGACCTTTTTCATGACAGAATCATTTCCTAATATGAATTACAGAACTTCCTAAAGAAACAGCAGGCAAAATTCGACATTAAGGGTAGCTAATTCAAACGGCAGGAGTTGTGTTAATTTGTAATATGAAGGCAAAATGAAAACATATCCAAAACATACTTTGTTTTTCCTGTGTACAAGGTAAAAATATATAGAAATATAGTTACTAAATATGTATAATGTATTTATATAATACATACAGACTAAATACTTTCCTATATATGTAATAAATATGTAATAAATAACAAATTTTTATAAAAGTTTAAAGTGTATTATAGAATACTAACATATACAATTTCTTTTCATTAATAAGAAAAAAATAAGATTCATACTTTGCTATTGAAATTACTCTTCTAATCCACCTTCCTATGTAAGTTAGCAATGCAAACCCACATTTGATAACTTAATTACATCCTGTGCTAAACTTTTTTTTAATTTAATGGTTTGTTTAGTTTCAAGAAGTCAAATGAAAAACACAAGTATTGGGAAACCAGCTTCTGCAATAGGTGTAACTCTCCACAGGAAAAGATTTAAGGCAAAGGTCATGGTATTGTGTTCTGCCACTGGGAACTTGGTCATTTCTCCAGCCTAACAGCTCCAGTGTCATTTGCATTTCTCTGGTGTCTCTCGTGGTGCTCATCCACTCACTCAGCATTGACTAAGGATCTTGCGCTTAGAACTAAGAGTAGGAAATGATATGAAATAAGACACAAAAGCCACGACAGGATAATGTGCTAGCAAATAGCCCAGAGACTCAATGCAGGCAAACTATCGGGAGTCAAAACACGATCCAGAAAGGATCAGTCAGTAACCTCCAACTTGATAACAAAGGGTTTTCAGAAGCGCCAGGGATGAGCCATTTTCTTCTACATCATAAAACCACACCTTGACTTCTCACCAAGTCCGAGCCAGAGCAGAGTCAGAAGCACCGGAGCCAAGTTTTCTTTCATTGCTATTGCCACTAGGTTTTGAATGAGCCCATCATGATCTGAAATGCAGAACAAAGCACCCAGCATTCAAACCGCTGAGAGAGAAGTGGGCAAATTTCACTAAAAGGGTCAACTTGTGCAATGAAGGATAGAACTGGACTTCTAGAGGTGAACTTAATGTACATACTTCAACATGTTTAATCATGCATACCTGAAACTTGCTTCATGTAATAGTGTAATGTTATTTCAATTAAAATAGATAAAAGGCTCCAGAGGATTCAGGTATTCAAAACTCAACCTCCTACATGTAATATCACTAGAAAACTGGTTTTAAGTGAAAATGGAGCTCTGTAATCTTATTCGTCCCCCGTAGATTATGAAAACAAATGGTTGTAATAGCCCTGAGTTAAGAGCCCAAACTCAATATTCAGATCAAATTTTCAGTCTTGAGATGCAAGGTTTGCATTAATCTTTCTACAATATTATCAACTCTTCCAAATTCTTAAGACAATCAATGAAAAACACCTCCAGTGTTCCCCCAAATCATCACTTCGGATGTGTCCACTGGTTTACATGAAATGAAAAGTTCAGGTGTGTCCTCCCAACATTCTCTACCACTCTGGTTGAAAGCTGTGTACTAAAAGTAGACTAGAGACTGAACATAATGGCCTCTCAATACCTCTATTGCAAACTACAACATACAACAGGAGAGAGAACAAAAGGGTATGCCCTGCTGCAGAGGCAGGGTGGGGTGGTGGGGGTTGGGGTGGGGGTGGTGGGAGGGATACTGGGAACATTGGTGGAGGAGAATGGGCACTAGTGGAGGGATGTCAACTACATTGGTGGAGGAGAATGGGCACTAGTGGAGGGATGTCAGCTAAATACAAACATGAAAGTTCATAAGTTTGCAACTGTACCCCACGGTGATTCACTAATAAAAATTAAAAAACAAACAAAAAAGAAATGAAAGGTTTTTTGTGTCTATGTAGCACACCCATAGCTACATAGACACAAAAGACCCAGCTGAATTAAAAACGGACCCAGTTGTTAGTTTACAACATGAAGAACTGTATTGTTTGAATTAATATTCCAGTCCATAGGGTCTGATTACTCGTAGATGGAGATAGTGAAATACTAATTTCCCTTGAGGGCTGTATTTCGAAAGGCACCTTAAAAACAAGTCTTCTCTAAGACATAAGTTGTTAAATACAACTCTCCCCACTTCTTCTCTTCCTACAAAATAGTAACTTGTAGCAGCCAAAAAATATGCTACAGGGGGGAAGGTGCTTCCCACCACCATCTACTACCCACGCCCGTCAGATCCCCAACAGGGCAGACAGTCCCTGAGCACCTTCCAGTGTGATCCCTGATCACAGAGCCATAATAATCCCTGAAGCACAGGGGGGTGTGGCCAAAACTCCACCCCCAAAAGAGTGAAACCAAGACCCAGAGAGGACCAAAACGGCATTATCAACCACAACAGATGAAAGAAACTGGAGTTCAGGGCATGGGAGCCAGCACTCAATCAATATTGAGTGGGAAGATGCAGGGACCTCGAGAGAAAGAGCCTGTGTCTGTCTCCTCGAAGAGGAAAACCCAAAAGTAAACCGGACAATCCGCCGCGCTGGGAAAGTATTCCCTTCCACAACCTGCCACTTGTCCAAGTCCTCAGTCACCTCCTCAGAAGGCCTTATGAGCGTTGTGGTCATTTCAATATCTCCCCGAGCTCCCAGAAAGTGCCATATGGCACTCGAGTGGATGGCCACAAGGACTTTGCTAGATAGAATACTTGGCCACAAACATAGACAGTAACAATCACCAAGGGAATGGAATCTTGGGGAGGGCCCTTCTACTAATCCGTGCTCCTTGGAAGAATCCATCCGCTTTGTTGCCCTGGCCCCTGGAGAGGAGTCGAGTTCACTTTCCATAAACAGAAATCCATCTCAACAAGATAGGATTGTCCTGGGGCTGCCACGGGCCACGGGAGACTAGCTCGCCCCACTGTCTGCTGTATGGGGAACTTGTGAAGATAGCAAACCCTAAGAACGCTCATCATGAGGGAATTCCCCCCCCCCATTATACTTTCTTTTTCATTGTATCTATAGAAGACAGACGTTAGCTGAAGCTACTTTGGTCATCCTTTCTCAAGCTGTGTAACTCAAACTATCATGCTTACAAATTACTTTTGGCCAAGGGCTTCGTAATAATTTCTCATTATGCTATGCCTCACTCATACCATTGGATATAAAGCAAAAAAAAAAATTTAGGGGCTGGAGTGATAGTACAGCGGGTAGGGCATTTGCCTTGCACGCAGCTGAACCGGGTTCGATTCCCAGCATCCCATATGGTCCCCCGAGCACCACCAGGAGTAACTCCTGAGTGCAGAGCCAGGAGTAACCCCTGAGCATTGCCAGTATGACCCAAAAAGAAAAAAAAATTTAACATGGTGTCTGAAGCCAGAGTGACAGTACGGTGGATGGGGCGCTTGCCTTGCACAAGGCCAATCCTGGTTTGGTCCCAGCACCCCACATGGTCCCCGCTGAGGCCTCCAAAAGTGATCCCTGAACTCAGAGCCAGGAGTAAGCCCAAACCACTAAGTGTTTCTGTCCCCAAAACAAAATTATAGTATCACAGTTGCGCGTACTGAGTGATCTGTAAGGCCAGTAAGCAGGAGATAATGTGCTGACCTGGATCCTTCTCTCCAGAAGTGCAGGTGTTCCTTCCCCCGTAACTCAGTTCCTCAGCTCCAGTATGTATGGAACACCACTCTCACGTACCTCTTCAGGAACCTCTGGAAAGAGTGTCATTATTGCTCTCCACTTCCTATTCACATCAAACCCTTACCCCCTGTGCACCAAAGTTAATGGTTTGAGGAATCTTTTAAGAATGCATCTCTGCTTCGCATAGTGTCCTTCATCCGCTTGGCCCTTTCACTTTAGCCCAGCCTTCCTTTCCGTTGACAAAAGCTCACTGTAAATTACAGATACTAATTCTCTGCTGCAATATATTTACAGATACTCTTTCAGATATGATTAATGAGTAATCGTGTTAGGATGTTTTTGTAAAATGTTTTATTGTACCTATCCTGATATGTCTCCTTTTTCTTTCTCTGGGGGGTCACACTTGGCAGTGCTGGGGCACCACGCACTGTAGTGCTCAGGACACCAAGCTGAGAACTCTGGTGTTTCAAAGTTAGGATGGGCTAAGCCCCCCAAACCGCCTGTACTTCTGAAAGCCCCAGCAGCCACGCCCACCTCCCACAGCCAGCACCATGTCCACGGGTTGGCCAGGTCATAGATCCTAAGTCTCTGGACACCTAAAACAATAAACAGCTTAAAGCATTCTTAGAAGGGCTGGAGCAATAGCATAGCAGGTAGGTCCTTTGCCTTGCATGCGGCCGACCCAGGTTCGATTCCCAGCATCCCATACAATCCCCTGAGCACTGCCGGGAATAATTCCTGAGTGCAGAGCCAAGAATAACCCCTGTGCATCTTCAGGTGTGACCCAAAAAGCTAAAATAAAAAAAACTTAGACAAGGACTTAACAAACCTGCAATCAGATGTTCAGATGTAACAATTTCACATAAACTAATTTTCAATATCTACTGATTTAATGTTACAGATTTGTTATCTAATCAATTTTAATTTTAGAATTGTGTCAACAGCACCATCAGGAGTGATCCCCGAGTGCAGATTCAGAAGAAAGCCTTAAGTACCCCCAAGTGTGATCCCCCAAAATAATAAATTTGAAATACTGAACCCTTTAGTTGACTCCTTTCTATAGAATTTAGTATTTGCAATGAAGATACTCTCTCCTCAGTGCTCAATAACCTACTTAGCTTAAGGAACACTTTCCAAATTCTCCTATTTTTATATTGATGTAAATAAAAATATTGACGCCAAAGTGCTTTCTGAGACATTGCTCTTCTGTGTATACAACTGGCAGATCTTTATACCAGAAGACTCATAAATAATATTTATGATTTGTTTTATGACTAAAATCCTAGGTCTTCTTAAATTCAATCTACTTTGAATTCTGGTTAAAAAATACAAATCTATCCTATTAAAAACAGTGTTTCCATCAAAGGATTTTTCCCACACACCTAGATATTCCAAGTGCAATTACAAGTTTTCAAAATTAAGTCCCATGTTCTGTGATTTGAGTTGCTATCATTTGATTTGTTCAGTTCCTATCTTGCAATTTATAAATATTCTTACATGATAAATTCTAGTGCCTTCCCACTTGTAAGCTGTTTCCCGTAACTGTAATTCACTTAACTTCAAAAGCTGAGTATTTTGCTTGCTCTATTAACTTAAGCCTCTGATGAAAAATTTCGTCTGTTTTCAAACAAAATATAACCAAATTTAGAGGACTCCCTTACCACACAAAATCTTTCAAAACCACAGTACCAACAACATTCAGAATTCCTACATTTCAATGTGTCTCAACACACAAAAAAAATCTACAGTCAACAACTTAGTGTCTACAGAAAAACGCTTTTAAATTTGGAGATTACTTCTATTTTGATTGTTGCTTGAAAGAAGTGAGTTATGGTGTTTGAATATTAAATGTAATCAAATACTGTGAACTACTTTATCAAATAAAAAATCTTTTAAAAAAAGAAATGTAGTCTGACCAATCCTGTATAATAATAGAGTCCTAGGAATGGAGAGACTTTAATGCTTCCACCTAGCCATCCACTCTATTTTACAGATCAGAAAATAAAGTTACCCTAGAGCAACACAAATATATCATTGCTTATCTTCCTGTCACACTCAATTTGAAATGTGCAGTCAACTTCTACACAATTTTTTCAAGAGTATTTCATGCAATATACTAATTTCTCATTCTTTATGACAATGTTATTTTTTATGTGAGAATTCTGATTTTAGCTTTTACTTGAACAAGACCATTTCAAATTATAAGTGTACAATATGTTAATTTTTCAAACAGATTTTATTAAAATTAAAAATTGGCAATGTAAACTGTTTTAAAAAAGAAATAAATGAGTTATACGTGCATTCTTATGTGCAAGTTTCTGATCCACAGATTTCTCATTTTACTAATTCCATTGTATAATTACAAATTTTAAAAAGGCTTTAAGGGCTGTAAGAAAGATATTGACAGCAACACAAAAGTAGGTAGTAAGAGACTGTAATACTCCTCTACCACTGCTGGAGAGAAAAATGAGGCAAAAAGGGAAAGAAAATGCTGGAGGCAATGAAAGAGATGACAATGGAAGAGATAATAAAAGAGATGAAAGAGATGACAACGAAAGAGATGAGTCTAGCAGACATACAAAGGGACCCCCATGCCCCAGAAGTTGAGTACACACTCTCCTCCAGTACACACCAGGACACCCTTCAAGGTAGACAACATACTGTGTCACAAAACAATCTCCAGAAAAGCCATAGGACCTAGCAGTTCCACTGTGGGGCATCTATGCACCAGGACATAAAAACATTTTTTTCAAAAGACATATGCACACCACTATTCATCACTGCACTCAGCACAATAGCTAAGATATGGAATCAACCTAGGTGTCCAACAATAGATGAATGGATTGTGAAGATGTGGGATATAGACACGATGGAATACTATGCAGATGAAAACAATGAAATCATGTGACTTGCTGCAACCTGGTTGGAACTGGAAGATACCATGTTGAGTGAAGTAAGCCTGAAGAAGGAAGACAAAGGCATAATGATCTCACTTATCTGTGGAATACAGAATACTGTATCAGCATACTGAGGAAATGTAGTAAAAGGGAGATGCCTAGATCACCCTTGATCCCAGTGTTTAGAGGAGGAAAGAAATCAATACAAAGAGAGAACAAGAAGTAATGGATGACCAGAGCTCAGGGCGTCAGTCGTAGCAGTGATCTGAGTGAGGAGTCCAGGTATATGTCCAAAACACAGATCCAAAAGAACTGAAAGCAAGAGATCCAAGCGGTAACCACTGAAACTTTGCAATGTGCCATCAGGTTGCCAGGTGGGTGTGGATTGGGGGGGGAGATGGGGAGGGAATCTGAGAACACGGTGGAGGGAAGTTGACAGTGGTAGAGGGATTGGTGTTGGATTATTATAGCCTAAAACACAACTCTCAGTAACTTTGTAAATGATGGTTCTTTAATTAAAATGTTTTTAATTTTTAAAAAAGGGGGGGGGGGACTGGGGAGGCTAACACAGGCCAGAGGGCACACGCATGGCGCTCTCAGTCCTGATCATTACGATCCCCTGTATCACATGGGACCCCCAACATCACCAGGTGCTGGCCCCAGTACCCACCGCCTTCTCTGGCAACCAGGTCAAGTACTACTGGAAATGTCCCTCCACCACCCACCCACCACCCCCGCACCCAGAGCACCATTTAGGAGGCCTCTCAATCAAAAAGAAAATGCTGGAAGGCCAGAGAGCTAGAATGGGACTTTAGGGACACTGCCTCGCATGCAGCCAGTCCCAGGCACCACATGGACCCTGGGCATCACTCGGTACAGCCCCAGAGGCCCCGGGTTCTAGGAGTCCCTGTCACCACCGAGTCTGGGTAGCACCATGTCCTCCACCCTCCTACTGAACTGATGGCTCAGTGTGACTATCCCCAATAACAAAACAAAACAAAACCACTTTTTTCCTTCCTGGTATGAACCTTATTCTGGGGCAAGTCCTGCGTAGATGCTCTACTCTATAAATGTGTGCATCCGGTGGACTTTTTATTATCTTACATACTTTTACACTGATGTCTCTCATTTCTTTTAATGTTTTGCTTGGGAAAATAAAATCCAAAAATTTCTCTGGGAGCATGCTTAAGTTCTAAGTAGATTTCTTATTAGATGGCGCCTTTCCAAAATATATATATATATATATATACATACATACATACATATATATATATATATATATATATATATATATACTCCTAAAAGTTCTCCTTGCTGTGAGCAGGTCTCCTGAACTGTTCAGATGCCCCACTGTAGAACTAACTCACTGGGACAATTTTACACCCTAATCCATTGCAAATTCCGTTCTAACTTGAAAACCTGAAATCATTATTAGTCGTCGAGGTAGAAAACAAGGTAATTAATCACTTTTAAGAGTGAGAGGATGGTGTCACCTTGGAATTAAATAAAAACAAATGAAGGGCACGCAATGCTCCTTCTAACTGGCATCCAGATCACATGGAGTTTAAGTTTCCTTTTCCATCCCGGTGTCTCAGCTCCTGTGGTACTCGCCTCTGAAGGCAGCCAAGAAACCCAAGAGAAAAGCAATGGTACCAAGAGCACAGCACTGACATGCTGAACATTAAAATACAATTTTAATGTTTTTAACAACAGTCATTGCTAAAATATTGAGTCCTGCCAAGGCTTTGAAAAGCCTGTCCCCAAATCAGATCTAAGATTCATGAATGGCCTCTTTTAAGAGATAATTTTTTTAATTTACAATATTGATAATAATGGTTTCCCATCCACATTAATTCCTTTTAAATGATATTTTATTTTATAAAGCAGTTCACAGTATTTGATTACACTTAATATTTGAATACCAATACCACCACCATTATACCTTCCCACCACCATATTTCAGATGTTTCCATCCCGAACCCCAACCCTTGCCCCAAAGCAGAACTGAAATCATTTATTTTGTATTGTTATGAATAAACCACTAAAAATGCTCCAAAAAAGGTTTCCTTAGAGGAAAGTGTGTGAAGATTTTTGTATTTCACCCAGGGGACATTAAACCCTTCTATAAGAGATCACTAACATGTTGTTAAAAGTTGAGCCTTGTGTGAATATATATACACATGTGTGTGTATATATATATATATATAAAACAATCCCTTTAAGATTGATTGCCTTCTAGTTTATTTTTTTCAATTTGATGCTTTTTTAAGTTTTTTTATTAGTGAATCACCATAAGGTACAGTTACAGACTTACAAACTTTCGTGCTTGCATTTCAGTCATACAGTGGTCGAGTGCCCATCCCTCCACCAGTGCCCATTTTCCACCACCAATGGTCCCAGCATCCCTCCCACCACCTCTACCCTGTCCATCCTCCCCCCCACCCCACCCTGTCCCTGTGTCAGAGCATTCTCTTTTGCTCTTTCTCCCCTTTTGGGTGTTGTGGTTTGCAGTAGAGGTATTAAGTGGCCATAATGTTCAGTCTATAGTCTACTTTCAGCCCGCATCTCCCATCCCGAACTGGCCCTCCTAGCACCCTTTACTTGGTGGTCCCTTCTCCATCTGAGCTGCCTTTCCCCCCAGCATGCAAGGCCGGCTTCTAAGCTGTGGAGTAATCCTCCTGGTACTTATCTCTACTGTTCTTGGGTGTTAGTCTCCCATTCTGTTACTTTATATTCCACAAATGAGTTTTTTCCTTCTACTTTAAACCCCATCAAATGTGGTTTGCTACCCTTGGAATATGAGTGGTATATGGTATGAGATGTCGCACGGCCGAGAATGTGGCTGATCATGCACATAATTCCAACAACACAGCCATCACCAGTCTACCCACCTCCTTCCTACAAGGACCCCTTCATCTCATTCTCGCAAAAATTGTGTGGATCAGTTCCCCCATGATGTTGTGTTTGGATCCTTGTTGCTGCCTTGCTGTGTATCTTTAAGGCCTGCATGTGAGACATCATTCCACCACCTCTACCCCGTCCTTCTGACTGACTTCACTCGGCATGAGACCCTCCAGCTCCATCCATGTTGCTGCAGATTGCATGAGGTTTTTTTCCTTACATTTACATAGTATTTCATTATATACATATACCACAACTTCTTGAATCAAAGGATACTAGAAAGAAAATAGATGGAAATATTGCTTTAAAATCACCACAAAGGGGACTAAGAGAATGTACAGTGCTTGTTTTGCGCTAGGCAAACCCAATTTAACCCTCAACACCGTATGTGGTCCTCCGAGCACCACTGCCAGGAGTGATCCCTGAGCACAGAGGCAGGAATAACCCATGAGCACTACTAGCTATGGTTCCCCCAAAATAAATAAAATCACTAAGGAAATTCCAAACTTTTTATTTTGTTTTGTTTGGGGGTTATACCCAGAGATCCGAGGGGTTAGTCCTGGCCCTGTATTTGGAAATTACTCCTGGCTGTGCTTGGGGGGACCACATGGGATGCTGGGGATCAAACCTGGGTCAGCTGCACGCAAGGCAAATGCACTGACCTTTGTACTATTTCTCTCATCCCAGATATTACAAACTCTTAAAAGAATTAGCAGATATTTCAACAAATGGATGCTTGAAGACAGTGAGGTGTTTACTTAAAGATTTTCCTGGGGACCGAGTTCAATCCCCAGCACCAGGGGGTCTCCTCAGTAACACCAGGGGTAATCATTGTGTGTAGAGTCAGGAGTAAGCCCTCAGTACCACTGGAGGTACCAACCCCTCTCCCCCACCACCAAAAAAAAAAACTTTTTTCATGAAAGTTCATAAAGGAAAAACTTCCAAAAGTCTAATGAAGTTGAGGAAGAAAGATGATATTAGTGAGCGCTTACTGTGTGCTTGGCATAATATTAAGCATTTTGTACACTTTATTTTAATTCCCACAGGAGTATCCATAGAATACAACCTATTTATCTAATGACAACCTCTTTCTAAGAATCACCTTTCGTGTCAGTTGCTAAGTTAGCCTGACTCACTTAAATTGTAGATTTCACTATAAAATTGTCTCATGATAGAGACCATGTGGAGTCAAATTAAGATCCTTTTTTATTTTTTAAGTGTTTGGGGCACAGCCAGCTGTGCTCACCACTCACACCTGACTCTGTGCAAGGTTCACTCCTGGTAGTGCTCAGTGGACCATACGCAGTGCTGGGGGTACACCATAGTAGGCTGTGTGCCCAGCAAGCTCCTTAACCCTTGTACTATCCCCCTAGTCCCAGATTCCTATTTATTATTAACTTTAAGTCAAGAAAGAGTTTCCTAAATCTTAGAAGATTCCAGTTTGCGATTTCAGCCTACTTTTGACCCAAACACCTACCCATTTCACTTTGAAAGAGGTATTACATAAAAATTAATTCAATAACAACACATCTAATCAAATGACTCTGTGAGACTTAATCCCACGTGGCATTATAAAATTGATCAGTGCGTCACTGAGGTAATTCTGGAGAATGACCTAGTTGATGTTCCTTAAGCAGTATTAAACCCTAAGAAACATAAAAACCAACTCCCTTTTCAGATTTCATTTTCTTTTTTTTTAATTTTTTATTAGAGAATCACTGTGATGTATAGTTACAAACTTAAGAACTTTTGTGTTTGCATTTCATTCATACAGTGATCGTTTACCCATCCCTTCACCAGTGCCCATTCACCTCCACCAACAATCCCAGCATCCCTCTCACCACCCCCAACCCACCCCCACTCCTGCCACTCCACCCTGCCTCTGTGGCAGGGCATTTCCTTTTGTTCTCTCTCCTTTTGGGTGTTGCAGTTTGCAATAGAGGTATTGAGTGGTCTTCATGTTCGGTCTATAGTCTACTTTCAGTTCCATCTTTCAACCTGAATGGGTCCTCCCAACATCCTCTACTTCGTGTTCCCTTCTCTATCTGAGCTGCCTTTCCCCCAGCATGTGAGGCCAGTTTCCAAGCTGTAGGGCAGACCTCCTGGTCCTTATCAGATTTCATTTTCTGACTTGAATCTGACTTTGCATCTAAATACCATCCAAACCAACAATAATCAGAAACTACAAGAGAGAGAGAGAGAGAGAGAGAGAGAGAGAGAGGGAGGGAGGGAGGGAGGGAGGGAGGGAGGGAAGAAAGGTGTCTGCTATAGAGGCAGATTGGGGGTGGGAGGTGGAGGAAGGGAAACTGGGGATACTGGTGATGGGAAATGTACACTGGTGAAGGAACAAGTGTTGGAACATTGTATGACTGAAACCCAATTGTGGAAAATTTTGTAACTGTTTATCTCATGGTGATTTAATTTAAAACAGAAGTTCTTCTTTATTTCCTTAAAAAGAGAAAAGATAAAAACCCACATTTCTCATTCTCAGATTACACTGATTCTCTGTTTGTTACCTGCCTTTTCAAGGCTGTGCTTCCCCACTGGACGAGCTCCTAATCCCCATCCAAGTCTGTTCTGGAACATGCCCCAATTGGCTTCCTCCGGTCCTTAGAACTTGCTCTTTCCCTGTGGCATCACCCATCCTTTCTCTCAGCAAGCATGCAGTAACTTCCTGTTTATGAGCAGGTTCTTTATTAGGTCCTGGGAATACGAAGCTTAATCAACATAAACGATTCAACGATGCAGAGGCGACCGCTGGACTTGAGCTGTTACCGACTGGATTCCACAGGACGTCAAAACACCGCGTGGCTGCCCACCAACAAGATGGTCAGACTTCTTCGTCAAAACCTTGAATGAACGATTTGAGGCTCTTCCTGTTCCTGGAGCAAGCAGATATCATTGGCCTATACTAGCACGTGACAGGGACAAATGGAGACGTTACTGGCGCCCGCTCGAGCAAATCGAAGATCAACGGGATGACAAGTGATACAAGTGAATCAACACAAAATTTCAAGTGGGTTATGGAAAGACAGATGTATAAAATGGCCAGAGCAGTGCTGTTTGCTACCCTGCATGATCGCAGTGGGCAGTGAACAGGCATTTGTGTGGGAAAGAAATGGGGAAGATGAGGCCAAATAATGCACTTGCCTTGTATGCAGCCAACCTTGGCACCACATATGGTCCCCAGAACAAATCCAGGCGTGACCCCTGAGCACTGAGCCAGGAGCTCAAGCTTGAGCAAGCCAGGTGTTACCCAAAGTGTTTAAAAAGGAAACAGGAAAGAAAGAAATTACATGAACAAAGATAAAAAGTTTAGAAACAGGTCAGATATGTTGATGACAGAAAAAAAAATTCTCCAAACAATGAATTCAATTTTTTTTAATTTTTGCAAATACTTATTTATAAACCCTTTCAAGATACATAATAAAGGCAAAGAATACCATAGCAAGTGGGCCCTAATCTTACCACTGTTATTAATACCCAGTGTCCTCTCAAACCTTACAAGGCTCAAATACTTATTGACAAATCTTTTCAAGCTACATAATAAAAGCAGAGATAACCGTAGTAAGTGGGCCCTAACCTTATAGTTATCATTGTTACTAATACCCCTAATACCTAGTGTCTTCTTAAACCTTATAAGACTCATTCATGACATAGTAAAATTTTCTTTTTACTACCTTTCTTTCTTGGGATTTTTTGTTTGTTTGTTTTTTAGTGGTGCAGAGGATCAAACCCAGGGCCTCACATATGCAAGGCAAAGTGCTCTAATGTGCTGAGCTACATCTTCAACCTTCTAATTAGTTTCTAAAGACAAACTGGGTATCTCATGCCTTTTCTGGTATGGTTTAGTCAAGAAATATTAACAGAGCGGACTGAGAACTGGGCTGAGGAAAGACACTCACCTCCCCAAAGAAGCAGCAGAACAAATCAAAACAAGTGATAAAACCTTCACTTGCTTGAGCATCATCTTACTAAGATGAACAGCTTTTGTCAAGCGTTGCCTCCCTTCTCTCTGACCCCAGTGCACACATAAAGCTGACCCTCTCATCCTCGGTGGTTAGGTGGTGAATCACCCGCTAAAACTCTACGTCCTCTTTTAGGAGCCATAAGCTGGCCAAAGGAGACAAAACCTTCAGAGTAACCAACGCCATTACAAACTGCTCCCTAAACTCTGAGACAAGAACATTCCTCTCATTTCAACCTAGGTTTATACCTATGTCCATCTCAGACAACTTAAGTGTTGAAGGACCTGCCCATGTCTGATACAACTACAGATGAGAGACTAAACAATCAGACATCCTGTCCCCCAAAGAACACTATAAACTTGGGTGCTGTCTTCCTAGATCCACACTGATGGCATGAATTCAACCAATCAGACAGACCAAGATGTTCCTGTGATAACACATCAGCTTCTGTCTCTCCCTGGCTGATGCTCTTCATTCCAAAAGGAACTTAATGGAAGATGAAGAGACAATGGATGGGTTTCCTCTTAACTGCAAGGATAAAAGAATAGGAGACTTCTCCCAACACTGTAGGTTTAGACGAGATGAATCTTTGAGCTACTTCTTGCTCATTATTATAAACTATTATGTTCCCAGAAGATAATTAAAACATCTGGAAATGAATCCAAGCCTGTAGCAATGTCACCGTAATCACATGCCCTGGCAAATACCATCTCCCAACTATTTAATAAGAGCCTTTCAGCTGAAATGTTATCATTCTCCTTTTATACTGAAAAAAATTACTTTCCAGGGGTCAACATGGAGTAGAACCTAATAACCAAGTCAAGCAACTTTCTTCCAGACAGCCCTTGATTTCCAAAAATCAAGTTATGGTTGAAATCAAGCACCCTTTACTCTCAGACGAGGAACATTTTCTGGAAGACTCTTAGCTTTCTCTATAAAATATAAATATGTATAAACAAGATACAAAATAGAATGTCAACGCAAACTGCTTTCTTTTTAAACATTTACTTCAGGCAAAAGGCCAGTTAATGTGGCAAGACAGCAGCTTTAGGAATTGGTTTCTGGCAGAATTTTTCAGGACTTTATACAGAAATCCAAAACCGCGCGGACGCTACCGCGTCCGCGCGACTTAACATTTATAATTGTCATCAATGTGAAAGGGTTCCATTTGAACAGGTCAGACTTGGGGGGGAAACTCCAAATAATAACAGTAAGTTTTTGTTGAAATATTGAAGGTTCTTATTGTAACAGCCACCTCTGGACTATGAGCTAAGCAAAAGCCCCACGCTGGCCAAGGTGGCGTGGAGTACACCATACTATGAGGCGCAGGAAGGGGGATGAGGGGGAAAAATTAAAAAAAAAAAAATGGAAAAGGAAAAAGAGAAAAAAAAGAGAGAGAGAGAGTTATGTCAACTATAGTGAGTTTTGTGTTGAATTATGGAATGTAATGAAGTGAAATTCATTAGTTATACAGTAGGGGGTAGGGGGTGGGGGCGGGGGGTAAACTGGGGTTTCTGGTGGTGGAATTTGGGCACTGGTGAAGGGATGGGTGTTTGAATATTGTATAACTGACATATAAACCTGAGAACTTTGTAACTTTCCACATGGTGATTTAATAAAAATTAAAAAAAAAAAAAAAAAAAAAAAAAAAAAAAGAATTCCACATTGCTGGCAAAGAAGACTCAACTCACATGCCATTGTAAAACAATTGGTGACATCCTCATGGAATAACCCTTGACAAAGATTGTGAAGCAGCATTCAAAATCAATAAAATAATTGAGCCCAGAAAAAAAAAAAAAAAAAAAAAAAAAATGTGGCAAGACAGCAAAACAGTGTTTTTATCTGAGTGAAAGTCCAGACCCAAGCAAGAAGAGAAAGCTAAGCCATAGTCGAGGCAGAGCCCCGCGCTCTGATTGCACTCATTCTCACTATTAACCTTCTGCCCGAAGGAAGGGGCGAGTTTCCTGGAAGAGGGCACAGTCAAAGAGTATGACTCAAAGACTATTTTCGTCTAGGATCTTGTTTCAACCTTGTTGTCCATCTGTTTACTGAGAAAGCGAAGATGTGTGGGGCCAAGTCAGTAAATGGGATGAACTCATCGGCTAAATGCACACAGGCTGGTGCCCCACAGAGCCATGCTCTGATCACCTGTCACCGTCCTGGGACCAGAGGCCAGTACACAGCTTGCCACTACCCAGACGCACTTCCGTGCAGTCCTCACAGCTCATCCCGGGGGGGAAATTCAGGCACTTGACTAACCCAGTGGGAAATGCCATAAATTGTGTTTTCTTTTGCTGCAGGTTCGGTCAGGAGCAAACACTCAAGAAGTGCATCCAAGGAAAGTAAAAATAGAAAACAGTGAAGAAATACTTTTACAGACAAGCATGGACTCATGGCAGTAACAAGTGTTCGGGTGTTGCAGTCTCAGCCTATTCTCTCCTGCTCCGTCTCCCCATCTTCCTAATGGAAAGGACCAAGCTCCAAGGACAACCAGCTTGCTTCCCCTTCTCTATCCTGCCCTTCCTTCTGTGGCACCTAATCCTTTTTCCTCTTTCAGCCCCTGCAGTCATTCCATGTCCTCACCCACCTGCACATTTCCACATTTCTCCCTAACTCCTTGGTTTGATTTGATTTTACTCAGAAAGTAGAAAAGTTTATTGGAAACTAGGAGAGAAAAGCAGAAGAATTCCCACGTGGGAAGGAAATTTGTATAGGACTAAGCTGCCCCTATAAACTCCTTTAAAGTGAGAGAAAGTGGAGAATCAAGGAGTATCAAACTTCCGAGAATTTCAGGGGAATTGGTACTTGGAAGGCTCGTAAAGTCGGATCTGTGACATGGCAACTTCCAGACTCTACTTTTAAAAGCACATAATTTCCATTTTAGTTCTGTCACCGGCCAAATGATCATTTACAGTTTGGCGTGGAAACCCACACTTGCGAGTGTAAGATGGTTTCCACAGTAAACTGAGCTCCAAGTTCTAAATTCCGGATCAGCAAATTTCTAGACTACTTAAGAGTCATATGTTTTGACCACCTACCCAAAAGAAATGCTAACAGGACAATTTCCCTTGACTGACATTCTCTTTACAGCTGTGGGAGAAAACAGAAAGTATAAAGCCAGATTCTGAGGGCCAGAGAGATCAGAGGGGAGAAGAGGTATTTGTCTAATCTGCAGCTGATCCCAGATCTATCTCCGACACCACATATGGCACCTCAAGTACTCCAGGAGGGACTCTTAACTGTGTGGAGCCAGGAGTAGCCACTGATCATCACCAGGGATAGCTGCACCATAACCACCCCCAGAAGAATACCTGGATGCAGAGATTTTCACCTTTGTCAAAAGATGCTTTAATTAAGAAATAAATTGATGACCACCTTTAGGTTTCCTAAGTGAATACATTCTTCCCTTCTGTCCATATATCTAGAGGGAGTCCAACTGGACCCTCTCGAGGACTTTGGGGGCAAGAACTCTCAACGTTATCATAATGAGATATTAAGGAGACCCTTTAGGGGAGAGCTGGTGCAGAGCCAAAAGCTGAGCTTCAAGAAGACAGGTGCTTTCTTCAGAGCAGAGACTGAAGCCAGGCTTGTGTGTGTGAGTGTCTGTGGCTCTGTGTGTGTGTGTGTTATAGGGGATGAAGGCAAGTGAGGGAAATGATGTCATGATGTAAAAGAGGAATATTATTGACATGACAAGACATTGGCCGTGCCTGTTCTACTCTGGTTTTCTCTTCAAAGAACTATCACCATCAGTCAAACCGGAAGGAAAATTCTTAGACTATGCAACAATATACAAGAATACCCAGAGTAGGCTGTTAGGTCCAACCAAGAGAGAAAAAGATGAGATGTAAATATTCCTACCAGTGAGGTATGGTGCCTCCGAATCCCATGGGATCCATGTTTGAAAGACAATATTCTCTCTCCTTGGCTAAGGCTAAATAGGCCTAGAATGGATGTCTGTCTGAAGCCTAGCAAATCAGATTTTTTTCTATCAGGAATCTAAATTTTAGATTTAGGGTCCGCTAATTTGTATGCTTTGCTAAAACTGTGTAGCAGCCATATTCCATCATTTATATGGGCATTATAAAAAGCCAGGGAGAGAACATTAACGGAGATGTGCAAGAAAAAAGGTAATATTAGAGTCAAAGATAAAGAATGATGGTTTTTCTAGACCTTCGCTCTAACTTCTTCCAGAAACCAGCTGCATGCAACTTTGAGTACCACAAGACATTATCCTTATAATAAACCTGCCTTTTTGTTAAAGCTCCTTCAAGTTTATTTCAGTTATTGAAAATCGGAAACTTGATTAAACCCATATTACCATAAAGTAAATAAGCATCAAGCTACAAAAGAGACTGTTTTAATCTGCCAGTGCTTGAATCAAACCTTAGTCCCACTGAATATAAACTGTCTTGTCTACAGAGTGTTTCTCAACTGAGGGCTGTATGGCCCCTAAAGGGTCTCCAAGATATTCTAGGTGGGCACAGGTGAAAACCGCCATCAATAGCGAGCCATGATATGATACTAGGGGACCAACCAATATAGAACAGAGGATCACAGAAAAATAGTTTGGGGCTGAAGAGAGAGTAAAGAGGATAGGATGCTTGCCTTACATGCAGCTGACCAGGGTTTGAGTCCCGGCATCCCCTATGGTCCTCTGGGCACTGCCAGGAGTAATTCCTGAGTGCAGAATCAGGAGTTACTCCTGAGCATCACCAGGTGTGTTCCAAAAACAAAGAAACAAACAAACAAACAAAAACAACAACAACAAAAACCCAAGGTTGGGAAAAGGTTGAGAAACACTGGTCTGGAGTGTCTCTTCTCACCTATAAAATGCAGATAATTACTGTCATGTATAGTTGTCGTGAGAATCAGAAGCACATACACACACAGTAAACACAAATGACTGCTTCCAGTGCAATTCACTAGCAATAATCCCAGAGACAGTGATGGTAACAATACAGAGCATTCGGCTGGGTTCAGACCCTCCAGAAAGAACGCACAATTCAGAAAGAGCTTTTCCTTCCATTCCTTTCTTTTAAAGTTATTTCTCTTTCAAAAATTAATCTATTCTTTTATTAAGGCATCATGGTTTACCATGATATTACTTTTTTTTATATATGCTTTCAACGCTACTGCACCAAATCACCAGACTGAGGGGACTGATACAGAATAGTCTCTCTCATCTATGGGAAATTTAAAAACACGGTAAGGAAATGACAAATGCCCAAAAGGGGCAACATAAACTGAACACTGGTCTTAAGTAGAAAGCTGAGGGGAGGGGGAGACACTGAAAATAGGATGGGTCAAGGGGGACACTGGGACAAAGAGCAAAATGGGCACTCTGGTAGAAGGTGTTGCTGGCTGGAATGTTTTAAGCATGAAATCCTATCATTAACAATATGGTAAAGGTGTAAAAAAAATTTTTGATGGACTAAATAATTTCTTCCAAGATTTCTATGCTGAAGTCCTAAGACCTGGAACTGCTTCTGCCTGTGACACTTTTCGAAGATTGCTCCGTAAATAAGTAATTAAGTTCAAATGAGGCCATTAGGTGATTCCAAGGTGGGCCATGATCTACTCACACCCGCGTCCTTATAAAACAAGAGATCAAGGTGCGCACACAAGCAAGGGGAGACTCCTGGCCCAGGAGAACGTCCTCAAACAGCGCCACTCACCCGCTTTGCTCTCTGGACACTGAGCTCCCAGCACTGGGAGAACATTCATTTCTGTTGTGGGAGCCCCCAGCCTCTGACACTTTGCAGTGGCCACTCGAGAAAACCAGTCCAAGAAATGACCAAGCCTTTCCATCAGCACCATTTAGGATTGGGGACACAGACCCCCTGAAATCATATTCGCTAAGCAAGTGACTCCTCAGCCTGCAGTAGAACTATCCTAGCCGAGGATCGGATCCAGTTCTGTAGTTTTAATGAATATTTTAAAACTCAACAGTTGGAGGGGCTGGAGACACAGCACAGGGGGTCGGGCACTTGCCTTGCGAATAACCTAGCTGGGCTGAATCCCCAGCACTCTATATGGTCCCCTAAGCCCTGCCAGGAGTGATCCCTCAAAGCAGAGCCAAGAAGAAGCCTTGAGCACTGCGAGGTGTAGCCCCCTCAAATAAAGCCATGAATTGAGGGGCTGGAGATATACAGTACAGGAGTTAAGATGCTTGCCTTACACACGACTGACCCAGTTTAATCCCTATCATCATACATGGTCCTGTGAGACCCCCAGGAGTGACGCCTGAGCACAGAGCCAGATGTAAGCCCTGGGTGAGGTTCACCCTCTCCCCCCAAATTACAATTTAGTTACTTTGTTCTCTTTTTGAGTTTGGGGCCACACCTGGAAGTATTCAGGTATAACTCCCGGCTCAGTGCTCAAGCATCACTCCTGACGGTGCTTGGGGAACCACATGGGATGCTGGGGTGTTGAACCAGGGTTGGCTGCATGCAAGGCAAGCGCCCAACCTGCTGTACTATCTCTCTGGCCACCCAAACTACAATTTGGGCCACAGAATAACACTCTTTAACCCTTGATATACTGTAGCTAATAGGCCTCTGACAGGGGCTGGTGCAATAGCACAGCGGGTAGGGTGTTTGCCTTGCTCACGGTTGACCTGGGTTCGATTCCCAGCATCCTATATGGTCCCCTGAGCATCGCCAGGGGTAATTTCTGAGTGCAGAGCCAGGAGTAACCCCTGAGCATTGCCAGGTGTGACGCAAAAAGCAAAAAATAAACAAATAGGCCTCTGCCATACCCAACACCCCCCCTCTAACCGTAAGAGGGAAGAAGCCTCAGACATCCCGGCGCAGTGACTATCCACCTCTGACTGGTCTTCCCTTAAACTGTCAAGGTCAGCACAAAACGGTGCGAGTCCGAGAAGCCGGGCCAAGAGGAGCCTCGGGGAGAATGATGACTAAATGGAATGTGGCCTCCTGGATGGGATCCGGGAACAGAACAGGACACGGGGAGGAAAGGGGAGGGAGTCAGCACCGAGGAGGGGCTCCAGTTAATTAAAGAAAAGGACAGACGGACGCTCGTCATCACGGAGAGACGGATGGGACCGAGGCACGTCCAAGGCAGAGACTCTGGGAAGCGGCTACAAGCAGGTGGAGGAAGGCGGTGAAGGGTGCTGGGAGGAGGGAGCAGGGGTGGAGCCCAGGACAGTTCCCTGCGGCCACACGAAGCGGGTGACCTGAGAAGGCAGCCAACTAGCCCAAGGGAGGCGGCACCCAAAGATGAACTCACAGCACAAGCAGGGACAGTGCCCTGTGGATTCCCTCAATGGGATTCAGCCGACTGGGATTTTCCAGGCGGATTCGCCTGTCAGGCCGCAGCCCCAAAGCTCCCCACGGCTTTATCCCTTATGCTGACGTTTATTATACTCAGCCATGCTCCTTCTCAAGGACACCCAAGCGCAGATGTATTCGGGTTTTCTTTTTCTTAAGAAGCAGAATGGGGGAGGGGGGTGTTAAGCAGAGAGAGGCCAGCAGGTAGGGCACTTCTTTTGCTTACAGTAAACCCAGGTTCCATCCCCAGCACCCCAGAGGGTCCCTCCAGCACCACCAGGAGCAATCCCTGAGCACAGAGCCAGGAGTCAGCCCTGAGCATCGCTGGGTATGGCCCCAAAGCAACAGTAACAAACAAGCAGAATGGAGCTGCATAGTGAGTCCAGGGGTGATGGTGCTGGTCTCTTTTTTGTTTTTTCTTTTTAGGTCACACCTAGCAATGCTCTGGGGTTACTCCTGGCTCATGCCCTCGGGAATTACTGCTGGTGGTGCTTTGGGGCCCATATGGGATTCTGGGGATCAAACCCTGGTCGGTCGCATGCAAGGCAAACTCCCTAGCCACTGTGCTATGGCTCCAGCCCAAGGCGTTGGTCTTGTCCTACACAGGGTCCATAAAGCACCATAGAGGGTGACCCCTGAGCTGGGAGGCACCACTGAGCACCACCGGGTGTGGGTCAAGCACCCAGTAAAGAAACGAGAACAGCACACGTGACGGGGTCAGAGCGTCTGCACGTGTCCCAAGGCCCGGGTGTGGGCAGGCTGGCTGGGTCGGGGACGATACGCAGGAACCAAGCATCTACCTGGAAAACCCGAGCGGGGTTTCCTGCAGAGCTTGACGTGAAGGAGGTGCCAGGAGCTGCGTGACCTCTTCGCAGTCCCCAGCCTTCAGCCTTTGGCTGCCCACCGCCTCCATTTCTCCAGCTCACCCTCTTGGGCGCCCAGGGGGCTGCGTTCTCTAGCTCAGCGGTCACCGGCTCCCCCAGCCAGCGAGGACATGGGCACTCTCCTTCTCTCCCTCTCTCTGCTTCCACCCTCAACCTCCTCCGCCTCCAGCGAATGCTTTATTTATGCAAATCAAATGGCTTCAATTAGCTGATGAGCAGGTTTTGCTGACCTAGGAGTCCTTCCCTCCAAAAGGACCAGATAAATCAACACTGTGTATAAATAGCCTCCATCAACCCTCTCAAGAAATCATCTCCCCGCTCTTAATGGAGAAGGGGTGCGGGGGCTACCCCTACCCTGTGGCTGCGGAGAACAGACTGTCCTCTCCGCGCCCAGTGAGGGGACTGCAGGCTGCATAGGGAAGGACCGTGGAGGAGAGGCAGGGGGCCGAGTGAGACAGGCAGCGGGCTTCCTGCCTTTAGCCCCGCTCCATCACACATGTCACCTCATGCAAGTGGACTTCCTCTTTCCCATGAACTCCACTCTGTGAGAACCTCTGTTGAAAGGTTGGGGAACACCAGCTCCCCAACGCTGGCTCTGGTGCCTTATCCAAATTGTTGCCGTCACGTGGCTGAACCCAGAATAATGCCCCCAGATTTCTGCCATGGTTCATCATGCTAAAATTCAGACCACGGTCAGATGTAGAATGATTGCACTCTTTTGTGGGATGTGGGGGGAAAAAAACATACTATGAGATTATTACCCAAGAACGGTTGAGACGAGGGCCAGGAGGACTGGTCCATGGTTGAAAGCTTGCCGTAAGTGGAGGGGAGAAGGCAGCTAGAATAGAGAAGGGGCCACAATGACAATGACAGTTGGGGATGATCACTCTGGACAAGAACTGAGTGCTGAGAGTAGGTAAAGGGATATAACTGATAATCTCTCAGTACCTGTGTTAAACCATAATGTCCAAAAGGAAAGAGAGAGACAGAGACAGAGAACTAGCTGCCTTGTCTCTCACTAGCCAGTTCAACAGCTCTTGAGGACACCTGAGAACAGTCTGACCTTACTGTAGTTTTGGTGTCAGTTCCTATTAGAATTCTGTACGAAGTTGAAATAGAAATGTTTTTCAAATGAAGTTCCCGTGCTCGTCTGTCCAGAAACTCCCAGACAATGAAGTCAGAATATCCAGGAGGTGAGATGAGGGCATGGACGTTCCGACAGACTGCCCAGGGCACTGAAGGGGGAGTGGACTCAGGGGGGCCGCATGGTAGTTATCCACACGCCAGATTCCCAGCCCCTCTTGAAGGCTCGGGGGTCCGGTGGTGTTTCCAAGAGGAGGCCAGTTTGAGAGTCTGAGTGGGCCTAGGCTGGTGCTCACCGGGGGGTTGAGACATGAGTCTGAGCTGACTCAGAATCTCCCATCCATGGGGCACGGAGATAGTTGAAAGGATAAGGCACTGGCCTTGCACGCAGCTGGTCTGGGTTCAGTCTCCAGCACTACGTTTTTATTTGGAAGGGGGATACCCAGCAATGTGCCCGTTCCAAATTTCTCTGGCACACCAGAACTCCTGGAGTTTTGCCAGGAATGATCCCTGAGCACTGCTAATGAGGAAAGGAAAGAAAAAGGTGATGAAGGAGGTAGAGAGGGAGGGAGGGAAGGAAGGGAGGAAGGAAGGGAGGGAGGAAGGAAGGGAGGGAGGGAGAAAGGAAGGAAGGAAGGAAGGAAGGAAGGAAGGAAGGAAGGAAGGAAGGAAGGAAGGAAGGAAGGAAGGAAGGAAGGAAGGAAGGAAGGAAGGAAGGAAGGAAGGAAGGAAGGAAGGAAGGAAAAGTTCCCAAGCATATTAAGGCTGCTCGACTGGCCCTCTAGATTTCATACGGGGCACTTAATACTAATGGGACTTGGATTTTCCAAAAGAATAAAAGAGGGAACTCAATCAGCTGCCCAGCCATGAATGTCCACAGCTTTACATGGCCAGGCGTCTTGTGGCATTGTTTCTAGTCCTAATATTCCTAATATGCCAGGGTATTTCTCCCACTCACTCAGCATTGCGTGCCGGTGTATGGTCTTGCACCTAATACATTAGCTAATTCCGTTGTCCTGGATATGAAATGCCTCTTACAGTGCTCATAGGCACAGAGCATCATGCCAAAAAAAAAAAAGAGAGAGAGAGAGAACCAAAGATCCTGGGCTAATGTGCAAGTAGAGTGGGCAGGTGGGCTGCAGACGAAAGAGCTGGCTGCAAGGATGCATGTTGGAATCTGAGGGGCTCACAGAGTAGCTGGGGCTGGCGAAGGGCCAGCCTCCGATGAGGAAAAGGAGGAGACGTGGAGGAGATCTTTGGTCCCGAGGGAAACCAGGGCTTCCTAGGGGCACTGGCAGGGGTGCTTGGGAGAAACAGGAACTTCCTCCAGACACCCTATTCGGGGCACTGCTCTGCACTGTAGCACTGTCGTCCCATTGTTTATCGATTTGCTCAAGTGGGCACCAGTAATGTCTCCATTGTGAGACTCGTTGTTACTGTTTTTAGCAAATCTCAGTAAATCGAGACACAGGGTTAAGGTCCACCCACTGTGGGGAAAGACATAATTAACACAACGCAGCCTTCAAAAGGAAAAAGAGGGCCAGAGTGATAAGTGATAGTATAGCGAGTAGGGCACTAGCATTGCACACAACAGACCCTGGTACAATCCCCAGCATCCCATATGGTCCCCCGAGCACCACCAGAAGTAATTCCCAAGTGCAAAGCCATGAGTAACCCCTGAACATTGCAGGTGGGCCCCTTCCAAAGAAAAAAAAAAGAAAAAAAGAAAGATAGAGAGATGGCTCAATGGGCTGGGCACATGATTGGGGCACGTGAGACCCAGGTTTCAAACCCTGTACCACATAGTCCACTGAGCACTGCCGGGAGAGACCCCCGGGCATTGAACCAGAGTAGCCTTTGAGCACTGCCTGGTACAGCACCAAAACAAAACAAAAACAAGCATCTCCGACCCACTCAGAGAAAAAACCATGGCAAGTCCTCTGTCCTGCCTTGGGTCTCGTGCTACAGGAGGGAGAAAGCGGTTGGCGACAGCCATGCCTGCAATGCCTGCAATGCCAAGGACCGTAAGTGTGTGGCCAGCAGTCTGCAGGGCAATGCAGAGTGACTGCTAAGCATCACCGGCGCATGGTGGTGGGGATACCACACACTCCTCCCAAGCAACCATCTGGGCGAGAAGAGCCACAGGGGGATATTAAATTAAAAAGCAGTATGAGACTAGCACCCGAGGACAGTAGAAACAAGGGCCAGGAGGATTGGTCCACAGTTGGAAGCCCGCCTCAAGGGCTCAGGGAGAGGGCAGTCGGGATAGAGAAGGGACCATTGTGACAATGGTGGCTGGAAGGCATCGCTCTGGCTGTCAGGGTATGTGCTGAAAGTGGGTAAAGGACCAAACATGATGGCCTCTCAATGTCTGTATTGCAAACCATAGTGGCCAAAAGGAGAGAGAGAGAGAGAGAGAGAGAGAGAGAGAGAGAGAGAGAGAAGAAAAGTGCCTGCCATGGAGGAGGCTGGGGGGGGGTAGGTGGGGGAAGGGATATGGGGTATATAAGTACACTGGTGGAGGGATGGGTGCTGAAACATTGTATGACTGAAACCTGATCTTAACTGAAAAACAAAAGTATTATAGAGAAGGAGAAGGAGAAGGAGAAGGAGAAAAGAGGAGGAGGAGGAGGAGGAGGAGGAGGAGAAGGAGGAGGAGGAGGAGGAGGAGGAGAAGGAAGAGGAGGAGGAGAAGAAGAAGGAGAAGGAGGAGAAGGAAGAAGGAGAAGAAGAAGAAGAAGAAGAAGAAGAAGAAGAAGAAGAAGAAGAAGAAGAAGAAGAAGAAGAAGAAGAAGAAGAAGAAGAAGAAGATGAAGAAGAAGAAGAAGAAGAAGAAGAAGAAGAAGGAGGAGGAGGAGGAGGAGGAGGAGGAGAAATCATCATCATCATCATCATCATCTGCCTAGCCACCAAGTTCCAGGGATCACTGCAAACGGCCAGGTGAGCGCTCCAAGAGGCATGCAGGAAGGGCGTGATCTGGGCGCTATATTCTAGCCCTTTCAGTAAAGTCCGCAGCCAGGATACACTGAAGCCCTCGCAGCCCTGGACTCTGTGCCAAACAGCTGATCGAGAAGGGTCTAACTAAAAGCAAACAGTAAGGGTTTTCTTTGCTGCCTTGCAATATGAGGTCATGGGTTCAATCCCCAGCTTTGCCCACATGCTCCAAACACGATCCCTGCAGGTCCGAGCATCTGAGGACAACCCCCTCAGTATCACAACAGAGTGAGTGATCCCCAGAGCACAGCCCAGGGTGTGGAAACACTACAGGGAGTGTGTGAAGCCCCCTGAGGAGCACCACCACTCAAACCGGTGTGAGCACTGCAGGAAGGGCAACCCCTGACAAGCACATCTGTGAAAATCATAGTTACCCCCAATAAGCATGACCACCAGAACGGGTTCTAGCTCCACCACTCCGTGACAAGGACCACGGTGAGCATTTGCACAAGTGCCACAACTGAAAGCGTACAACCCATAACGAGTACTGCCCCTGCGGTGTGGGCACCAGGCCCTGGTGGGTTACAACCCCTCACAACCCCCCGGACTATGCCCCCCACACACACACACTGGGGCATGACAACAGCAACAAAAGCAGCAATTAAGTCAAGCAATAAGATATAAACAAACACAACTAGAATCACATTGTAAAGAAAAGAGGGCTGGAGAGACAGCACAAAGAGTAAGATGCTGATCTTACACTTGGGTTGACCAAGGTTCAATTCCCAGCACTTCATATGGTTACCCTAGTCCTGTCAGGAGTGATCCCCGAGCTCGGAGCCAGGACCCCAAAACAAAAAAAGAAAAAGAAAAAGAAATGGATGATACACAAGAAACCAGAAACCAGGTACCCACATGTGTCCCAGAAAGGAGGAGGGCAGCAGGAGCTGGGCAGGGTTCCCACGCAGCAGCAGCATCTCAGCTCTGAGGCCGGCCCATAAGCTCCTGGGGCTTTTGATGCAGCGCTCGAACAACTCTGCTCCCACAGGCACGAGCTGGGACAGAGAAGCTATCAGAACCGAGCAGGAGACTTCCCCCAGCAGCTGAGTCCCCACACAAACCGGAGCTGGGGACACGAGAGACGCCAAAGAGAAAGGCCCGTGGACAAAGGAAATACACACAATGAGTCGCACCGACGGTGATAAATCCCAATAAGCAAATATTCTAAGTCATTCTATCCATCATCCCTCCCGTTATTGTGCTCCCGCCATGATTTATCAGCAAACTTGCCAAATAAACATCAACCCACCCACCACCAACGAAGGAAAAGGCCTGAAGAGCTTATTACTTTTAAAGCTTCCACCATGCGCTTTATTTCCCCTGGGACGGAGGGGCTGCGCAGCCATAGATATCAGGCAAACCAGAATTAATGGGTCAAGGCTTTTTCACTTCCCCATCCGCAAAGCACAGCCGTCAGCACTTAGAACTCAGCGTTGTCTCAAGGCAAACGGCTCCCCTTTCTCACTTCTCATACAAAACCCATCCCGCCTGCACCCCTCGCCTCTGTGTGCCTGGTGGATAAAGATGTCCCTTCCAGTGACCCCCAGCTACCTTCAAAGCAAGCTCCCATTTTCTTGGGCTCCAGACACACCCAAGAGAAAAACAACCCCATTAGGTCTCCAGTATTATCTACTGCCTGTCCCTGAGGAATAAACCTGGCGCATTCTCAAACAAACAAGCATGAGTTTTGAAAACACCTACTGACTTATTCTTAATAAGAATGTCCCAAATTGGAATGAGCAAAAGCTCTGCTGCCAGGAAAATGCAAGCGCTGCCTAGGGCTAGCTCGGAAGGAATTAATGGGGTTGACTGATAAAATTACCTCTGGTCTCTGTCTTTGTGTTTCATGTCGAATATTTTAAATAGTGTAAACTGCTCATTGGTCTTTAAATTACAAGAAATTTTACATCTGTACCACTTGTATCACTTGTCATCCCGTTGATCTTCGATTTGCTCAAGCGGGTGCCAGTAACTCTCCATTCGTCCCCGTCACGTGCTAGTATAGCCCAATGGTATCTGCTCACTCCAGGAACATGAAAAGCCTCAAACCGTTCATTTGTTTAAGGTTTTGAACAAGAAGTCTGACCATCTCGTAGGTGGGCAGCCACGCGGTCTTTTGAGGTCCGTGGAATCCAGTCGGTAACAGCTCTAGTCCAGCGGTTGTCTCCAAATCACATTATGTGTCTGGCCCATCTGATTTTCAACGCCTTGGCAAATGAGACAGCGTCCCTGATTCTTGGTCATGATGGAGGTCAAAACTCCGGATTCCTTCTCTCACTGGAGTGAAATGTGATATTCCAAGCAAAACTCTTTCAATTCCTCTTTGGGATACCTGAATAGTGTTCTCATCCTGTTTTCGTAGGGCCCAGGTCTCTGAGGAGTATGTTAATGCAGGAAGAACGGTGGAGTAGAAAAGGTGTGGCTGGAGCCAGAGTTTCTTCGTCCTCTTAACAACTTATTCGATGTTCTTGAAGACATTCCACACTGCTCTCTTCTTCCTATGCAGTTCTGGTGCTAAGTCATTCCTCATGTTGATTTCTCGACACAGGTATACATAGCTGCTGCATTTGGAGATGTTCTTTCCATTGAAAGCAAATGGAACATCAGGGACTAGATGGTTTTTCATGAACATTGTCTCGGTGAGATTCAGCTGCAGTCCAACCTTTCCACACTCGCGGTCGAAGTTGGCCAGCATTTGTGCCACTTGGCTAATGTTTGGTGTTATTAGAACGATGTCATCAGTGAACAGAGGTGGTGTAGTTGCTGACCGTCTATCTTCACTCCCATTCCTTCCCATTCCAGTCGTCGCATGATGTTCTTGAGGATGGCACTGAAGAGTTTCAGTGAAATGGTATCACCCTGGCAAACCCCTCTCTTTACATCGATGATCACTTCCTTGTAGAATGGTGAGATCCTAGTGGTGAATACAGCTCAGTCAGGCAAAAATGTCGATTGAATATGATGTGGTCAATTTCATTGTGGAACTGTCCACCTGGAGACTCCCATGTCCAGTGTTTAGATTCGGCCTTCTGGAACTGTGAGTTATCATGGATGGTCTTGGTCGACATGATGAACTCAGACAGTCTCTCACCCTGTTCAATCCATTTTAGGCCATGGGTCCCAATGTGGAGTTCTTCAAGTGACTTTCTCGGTCTTATCTTGGCATTAAAATCACTGACAATGATCTTGTAGGTTTGGTCTTCTTTATAGAACTTCTCCAGCTCACTTCTCAATTTCTTCTTTGTTGTAGTTGGATGTTGGTGCATAGACGACAAAGATAGAAACTGCTGGCAGTGAGCCACATCTATTCAAGTGTAATCATCCAATTCGGGTTGTTAGGCATTTGAATGAATCAATACTCATGGCCAAGTTCATGTTGACAAGGACACCACCGACACATTTATTGTTGCATGTTCCAAGGAACAGTTCTTCCCCAGTGTCGAAAATGGCATGATATGATTGATGCCTTCTTGTCTCAGTCAGACTAATGATGTCATACTTGATCTTCTGTGCTTGCACCATCAGGTCCTCGATGGATGCTTCCGATGCCAGCATACGTATATTGAAAGTACAGACAGTCATTTTAGTCCTTCTTTGTTTTGGCAGTCTATTTCGTCCCTGAGATTTTATCTGCCTCTCCTTGCTCATCCTTCTTAACGCTGCCGTATTGGGGTTCTTTCCATGTCAGGAGAATGAGGCCCATTTTTGTTACTGTTTTTGGCATATCGAATATTCTGTACATTTGTACCAAAGAACCAAATTTGCCTTCAGTCTATTAAGTAAAATTATTAGTATATGATGCTGCCTTGTAATTATTTCTCGGTGTTTTGCTTTACAATGCATGGTGTTGACCAATACATCTCAGATACACAACAGATACACAATTTGGGATAACACTGTAGCACTGCACTGTAGCAATGTCGTAGTTTGTTCATTGATTTACTCAAGTGGGCACTAGTAACGTCTCCATTGTGAGACTTTTGTTACTGTTTTTGGCATATCAAATATGCCACGGGTAGCTTGCCAGGCTCTGCTGTGTGGGAGGGATACTCTCGGTAGCTGACCGGGCTCTCCAGGAGGGACAGAGGAATCGAACCCGGGTTGGCCAAGTGCAAGGCAAATGCCCTACCCGCTGTGCTATCGCTCCAGTTCAGTGGGGAAAACATTGTAACTGCTGAAGTAGTATATCCTGATTATGCCATTAAATTGAGTAACAGGAAAAAAAGGAAAAGCAACTGCACTCATTTGTGGACTATAAAGTAACAGAATAGGAGACTAACACTCAAGAATAATAGAGATAAGTACCAGGAGGATTACTCCACAGCTTGGAAGCTGGCCTCACATGCTAGGCGAAGAAGCAGCTGTGACAGAGAAAGGATCACCAAGCAAAGGGTGTTAGGCGTGCCCACTAGGGATGGGAGATACGGGCTGAAAATAGACTATAGACTGAAAATGATGCCTACTTAATACCTCTGTAGCAAACCACAACACCCAAAAAGAGAGAGAGAGCAAAAGGGAATGCCCTGCCACAGAGGTGGGGTGGGGTGAAGGGGACAGGGTGCAGGTGGTGGGAGAGATGCTGGGACCATTGGTGGTGGAAAATGGGCACTGGTAGAGGGATGGGTACTCCATTGTATGACTGAAACGCAAGCATGAAAATTTGTAAGTCTGTAACTTTATCTCACGGTGATTCACTAATTTAAAAAAAAAGGATTTTGTTGAAATATTGAATGTAATCAAAGTAAAGTGAAATTTACCAGTTACACATGTGGGGTGGGGGCTAGGGAAGTGGGGGGAAGGGGGGAGGTATACTATGATTCTTGGTGGTGGAATATGTGCACTGGTGAAGGGATGGGTGTTCGAGCATTGTATAACTGAGACTTAAACCTGAAAGCTTTGTAACTTTCCACATGGTAATTCAATAAAAGAATAAATTAATTTTTTAAAAAAAGGAAAAGCAAGGAGATATCTACTGGCTTAAGGAAATGAAGCCTTCCCCAAACTGGACAGCTCCCTAGAGAGCAAATGGTACTTGGAGTTTTGCTTTTCTGTGACCACACTTCTCACATTCCTATAATCAATCTTGGGGCGGGACTTGGTCTGGGTTGTTGTTAGGATTTGTTTTTTTTTTCCCCACCCTCTGGTGAAAAAGTATCAGGGCATATTAAAAACTCCAGCTGAAGCAACAGTACAGCAGGGAGGGCATTTGCCTTGTACAAGCCAACTGGGGTTCAATTCCCAGCATTCCATATTGTTCCCTGAGGCTGCCAGGAGTGATCCCTGAGTGCAGAGCCAGGAGTAACCCCCGACACTCTGGGTGTGGCCCAAAACTAAAACAACAACAATAAACAAACAAAAAAAAAACCCTCTACAGCCTAGGGGCCAGAGCAATAGTACCCTGGGCTCTTACCTTGCAGGAGACTGATCAGGCTCCAGATTTGACCCCTAGTACCCGAGCCCCATCACGAACGATCCCGGAGTACGAAGCGAGGAGTCAGCCTAGGAGTAAGCTCTGAGCACAGTGTGGCAGGGTGTGGTACAAAACGAAAAACAAAACTAATTAAAAAATCCTCCACAAACTGCCGGTCAAAGAATAGAAACTACTTACAGTCAAAGTGAAACTTTGTAGCATTTGTGGAAGGGCGCCTTCACACATACAAACCAGGAACCCATTTGGCCCTCAGATGTATTTTCTTCTGTTCAGAAAAAATAAGACCGTCAAAACAAAGGATCTTTTGCAAACTGAAATTGGTCCCACAGTTGCCCAAAATCAGCAATGAAAGTCCAGATCGTGCAGGAGGGAAGACACTTGCCTTGAAGCGGCCAAACCACCACCAGAAGCAGCTCTCTCTCCAGAACAGAGGCAGGAGCCACCGCCCAGCACTGTCAGGTGTGGCCCAACACCTACACACACACACACACACACACACACACACACACACACAATTCAGCAGTGAAACTACCTTTCCTATAAACAAGTGAGGTGTCTCTCCTTTCTACCCTTAAGCACTGTGAAATCTTCCTTTTCGTTGTTCTTTTGGTCTCTGCCCGTCAGCGGGAAGGCTTCATGGCTCTTCTCCGCTGAGTACTCTCTGCCCCACCCAGCAGCCCTCCCTTCTTGGGGGCCTGGTGGTCCCTGGGCTCACTACTGGCTTTTGTCATTTGCCTTTCCAGAATGTCGGAGATCGGTGCAGACTTTTCAGACTGGCTCCTTCACTGGCCCCAGGCACTGTCAGTTCCATCGTGTCTATTCATGGTGCAACAGTGGTCTAGAATGATCTAGAATGACCGCCCACAACACTCTCATCCCTTAGCTTATTGAAGGATATCTTGGTTGCTTCCAGGTTTTGCACAATTACGGGTGCAGCTGCTATAAACGTCACCGTGCAATGCTTCATGCAGAAGTGTGCTTTCATTGGGGGACCTACCAGGGAGCATGACAGGGGTATGAAGACAGGGAGTGTTTGGACACCACTGATTCTTCATGGGCTGGAGCAATAGCACAGCGGGTAGGGCATTTGCCTTGCACGCGGCCGACCTGGGTTCGATTCCTTCGCCCCTCGCCCCTCTTAGAGAGCCTGGCAAGCTACCGAGAGTATCTCGCCCGCATGGCAGAGTCTGGCAAGCTCCCCGTGGCGTATTCAATAGGCCAAAAACAGTAGTAAGTCTCACAATGGACATGTTACTGGTGCCCACCTGAGCAAATCGATGAGCAACGGGATGACAGTGACTGTGACAGTGACAGTGATGCTTCATCTCCACTTAGGAAGAGTTCCTTGACCTTGAGGAGGAACTCAAGCAAGAGCATTTACTTAACGAGGGTTTCTGCCTCCCTGTAAGCCTTCCTCTCCCCTTCTTCCAGACACTTCTCCCCTGCTTGGGCAAGTCTGTGGTGAAGCATCACTTTTTTCTTCATTTTCCTCCTTCTGCCTCTCCACACCCAGCTCACTGTCAGCTCCGTTCCACCCGGGGAGGGCTGGCCTCTCTCTCTCTCCAGCTCACTGCTGTGTGCCAGTTCCAGAGGCAAGAGTCCTCATTTAACAGGGACCCGACTGAACTGTCTGTGACCTCTGCCAGCCTCCCACACTGGAGATTCTGAAAGTCTTCATTTCGACCTATATTTTGCAGCATCCCCTGTGAGAAGGAATGCCGAGGGAGCAACACAGGAAGTCCACTTGGCCGGTGTGTCCCAACCCGTCAAAGTCAACTTTTACACATGCTTCCCTCCCTGGGGGGGGTTCCGTCTTCCAAAGTCGGGGTGTGCCAGCAGGTTCGCTGATCTGAATGGGGCAGGTGGCATGGAGAACTGAGCTCAGGGTCTGGGTTTCGATGCCAACTTGCCCCGGGGAGGGTGTTTGGCCTTTGGCCACTCTAACAGCCGCTTCGTTTCATTAACACATACAAGACTCCCGAGCTCTCAGAGAAGACTGTGCTGAAGTCGGAGTGAAATGCTTGGTAACCTAGTTTAAGCATGACATACATGCCAACCAAACGTAAACTCTCAGAAGGCAGAATTGTATAATGCAGAGATTCTCAGACTCGCTTGCCTACTGCCCTCTTTTCAGGAAAAAAATTATATATATATTTTTTCAGTGCCCTGCCCCAAAATTTGCCTTCCAGAAGTGAACAACAGAAATACCCTGGGCTAGGCCAGCTCTTGCCCAGCCACAGCCCTGGCAGCCGCACCCCTGCCCCAAGCTGCCACCGTGTCCCCAGCCAGATTGCTCAGTTAAATATTCTGGATTTTCTGGAGCACGAGGATGCATCGAATATTCAACCTTTACAATGCTGACATCCCCAAAGTAAGCAGCACACCGGATTGGAGGGGAGCATCACATTGAAGCCAACCAATCACAACTAATAAAATCATTAGCACTGAATCTTCACTTGCAACAACTTAGAAACCCTTCAGACGTGGACTTGGTGTAGGCAGGCAGATAGGGAAGGCCCCTCCCAAGGCAATGGCAGTAAATCTCCTGAGAAAGTAATAGCCCTGACCGCATGGAGAACTGGTGCCAGTCTGTAACAGACTCTGAGGAGGCTGGACCAAGCCCCTCCACCAGAAGCTCCTGTATCACTGTCATCCCCTTGCTCATTGAGCGGGCACCAGTAACGTCTCCATTGTGAGACTTGTTGTTACTGTTTTGGCATATCGAATACACCACAGGGAGCTTGCCAGGCTCTGCCCTGCGGTCGGGATACTCTCGGTAGCTTGCTGGGCTCTCTGAGAGCGGGGCGGAAGAATTGAACCCAGGTTGGCCGTGTGCAAGGCAAACGGAACGCCCTGCCTGCTGTGCTATCACTCCAGCCCGCAGAGCAGAAACAATAGTCAGGAAAGGAATTTCAAAGAAGTTCATCACGACTCCCAATCCCCTTGGTAATCTCCCTAGCACCGGACTAGGCAGAAGCCCCTAGGAAGAAGTCTAGGTAGAAGCCCCATGTGGGGACAGGTTGGAGATACCCTATAAAGGTCACCTTGAACAAAGGAAGCACGCGCGTATGGTGCCTGAGCCCGTGTGGCTGAGCACATGCGGTGCCTGAGCACATGTGTCGCCCGCCTCTCCCCTTTTGAGATGTGGACTTTCATGCTTTCGTGTCTAACACTGGGGTGTGTGGAGGGGCTCCCTCTGTCCTTGGAGAAGCCCAGGCTCTCTTGAGTAGGTCACTCTCCACTCTCTCCCACTTTCACTTCCTCCTTCCCTTCAAAACCTCCAAATAAAAACTGTAATTTCACTGCTTGTCTACTCCTGACATTCCTTTCTGCGAGGCAAGACAAGAACCCAGTAACACTGGGTCCCGGGTGGTAGAAGCAGAGTGGGAGAAAGTGGCTGTCTTACTCCTCCCCACTTCGCAGGAGTCCACCCGTGGGGCCCACCGACACCAGACTTACTTTCTCCTTAATGAGATACAACAATTTTCGCAGACTGTTATCCTATGGAAATATTTTTGGAACATTCTGTTAGCCATTTAGTGATAAGAAAAATCAACATAAAAATAAATGATTGTGGGCCTGTTACGGGGGCAGGTGTGAGGGGTGGTTAGGAAAGTGGAGACAATTGTCAATGGTGAAGGGAAAGTGACAGTGGTGTGGGATTAGCGTTGGGACACTGAACACCTGTAACAAATCGTTATGAACAACTTTGTAAACCATGGTGTTTAAATAAAGTGAGGAAAAGAAAAAAGTTAAAAATAAAAATACCCCCCATCCCAATACCTGAAAAGCTAACACACACACACACACACACACACACACACACACACCCCACGATTGTTCCAACACCCTTTCCCAAAGGGCAGTACGCTTCTTTTGGGAAACTCTTCTTTCAAAGTCATTACCGTAAAGCAAAAAGTTCTCTGTGCTTTAGGGGGTCACTCTTGGCGGTGCTGGGAGATCATATACAGTGCAGCATGCAAGGCAAGTGCTCGAATTCCTGTACTGCCTCTCCAACCTCTAAGAAAACGTTAAAGGAGAGAAAAATCACATCTGATTCAAAGTATGAACTTCACATGACCCCTTAAAAGTAATGCCAGGTTACTCAAGTTGTGCATTTTTAAGATTTATGATGCAAATTAGCAACAAAACCTACAGAGCGTTGCCAGTGAGAAGAGATGACGAATTTCCACAGAGGGTGGAAAAGGAATTTCACCAGGCCACATTTCGACTCAGGCAAAGAATAACTTCTCCTGAGAACTAACTCCGCGGGGAAAAAAAAAACCTCAGCAGAAACATGTATTCACTGAACTTCAGCAAAGAAAAATAAGGAAGAAAAATGAAGGATAATGAAAGGGCTGAAAGGGCAGCGGGGGTGGGGGGAACCCCACGTTGGTCCCCAAGTACTGCTGGGAATGTCCACCCCCACCCCCAAAATGAGTGCGAATTAAAATTGCTGCTTCTCTTCCGACTGATAATTGACTTCTTCCCTTGGAATGTTAGAATGTACAATCCCGGATAGGTCCGGCAACCTTCCCTTCAAGGATAAGGAACAAAAGGCTGCTAATCAAGCCCCATTCAGACCTTTGGATTTGCATCTCAAATCTGAGTCTGAGAGGACAGGGACAAGCTGTGTCCCATCCAGGTCCTCTTTTTACAGAGAAACTGACATGTAAGCACATTAAATTAATGGTTCTTCCAGCTCTCCCATTCATTCCTTAAATAGAGATGAAAATATTTGATGTGCTAGTGACCTTTTTTTTAGGAAAAAATAACTTTCCTCCTTCGTCCAAAGAAAGTAAATCCACTAGATTAATGGGTCAAATAAATAGTCCACATCACCTTCTTGGGAATTTTTTTTTAATCAGAGGTTTCTCAAGCTCCTTAATATTTCAATTACAGTTTCTTCACATAAGGAAAGGTAATAACCTTTTTCTCCCTCTCAAGCTGAGGTTTATCATTTTAACATGTATTCAAGTGTAATTGCATGCCTTTCTTGAGGATGTAACTAAGCCTTGTCTATATAAATGTTAAGAGGCTTGTTCAAAATATTTTCCTACAATTATTGCTAACATATGTAAACTCATCCCCTTATTTAAAAGGCAAACTTTGACTCAGAGAGAAGCAGCTCTGACCTCCAACTGAATACAACATCCCTATGATCTAAAATTATTCACTGATGAGCATCCCATATACCAGAAGAGACGCCAATGAATTCAAAGGGAGGTAGTTAAGAATAATAAAACAACCTACACGGGGCAAATAATAAAACTAACAGCCAGACTAATTATTCCCAAGTGTTGGGGTAGCATTTTCTATTAAAGAGCTTTTCTATTAACTCCAAAGAAAACCAGTACTCTACATGGGCTACCCAAACCAAAACTCACACACAGAAAGAGGCTTCAGGGAAGCTGCAGATGGCCCCAATAACAGTGAGAAATCGGCATATCAAAAAGTCTGGAAACAGACAGTGTTGGTGGGGATGTGCGGAGAAAGGAACCGTAATCCATCCACTCTTGGTGGAAATATTGGCCGACTCAGCCTATGCAAAGCAATCTGGAGAATTCTCTCAGAAAAACATAGAACCCTCGCACAACACAGCAATACCACTTCTTAGCATCTCCCAAAAAACACAAAAACATTAATACAAAAAGATATATGAACACCTATGTTCATCACAGCATTTAGTACAATAACCAAGATATGGTAACAACACCGGGCTGGATCAATAGCACAGCGGTAGGGCATTCGCCTTTCATGTGGCCGACCCGTGTTCGATTCCTCCACCCCTCTCGGAGAACCCGGCAAGCTACCAAGAGTATCTCGCCCTCCTGGCAGAGCCTGGCAAGCTACCCGTGGCATATTCAACATGCCAAAAACAGTAACAATAAGTCTCACAATGGGAGACATTACTGGTGCCCACTCGATGAGCAACGTGATGACAGTGACAGTGACAGTGATGGAAACAACCCAAAGGCCGACTATGGATGAATGGATAAAGAAGCTGAGGTATATAGCACAGATGAGCCTCACCCATGGGTGAATCTACTGCTGGGCATCTCATATGTTACACCACCAATATACCAAGAGCAGCACACCACATTTGATTGGGTTTAAAGTTGAAAGCAACCAATCATAGGGTGAAATATTTTTATACAGATAGAGATATAAGTACACGAGGCTCAACCTTTAACAGCACATTACTAATCTCTTATAGGAGGGCTTACTGGCTCCTCGGTGAAATACAACAATCTTCACACCCTTTCCTCTAAGAAACCTTTTTGTCTCATTTTTAGCAGACTATTCGTAATAAGCAATACAAAATAAATTATTTTGGTTCTGCTTTGGGGGCAAGGTTTGGGGTTTGGGATGGAAATATGGTGGTGGGAAGCTGTAACGGTGGTGGGATTGGTGTTCAAATATTAAATGTAATCAGACACTGTGAACAATTTTATAAAAATGAAAAAAGGAGTAGCTGTGGTATATAGACACAATAGAATACTGGAGAGCTCTAAGAAAGGGAATAAATCTTGCAATTTGCTACAACACGGATGGAACTAGAGGCTATCATGCTGGATGAAGCCAGTCAGAAGGAAAGGCATAGATACATATGTCATATGTCATGGATACGCCATATGTCACAGACACATATGTCATAGATACCTTTGACATATGGGAGACTTAAAGATGCAGAGTAAGGGAGCAACAAAGGTCCAAAAGCAACATAATGAGAGACTGATTCACACAATTAATTGGCAGGGGGTTGAAAGGGTGTTGGGGTCCTTGGGGGAGAGAGGTCGGTACACTGGTGTTGGGTGTGATATTAGGCTTATATGCATGAGAAACCATTGTTAAATTGTAAGCCACAGAATCTCAATCAATACATAATTTTAATTTTAAAAATATAATTTTTAGGCTCAGAAGAATAGCACAGCAGTAGAGAGTGTCTGCCTCGCAGTCTTGCAAGTATGTGGCCATGAGTTCAATTCCTCCAAGTCCCAAATGTGCCAAGTGAAATCCTGGCTGGCTTCTGGTAGGTAGCCTAGCCTAACAAGTAAAAGTAACAGACACAGGGGCTGGAGAGATAGCACAGCGGGTAGGGCGTTTGCCTTGCACGCGGCGGACCCGGGTTCAAATCCCAGCATCCCATATGGTCCCCTGAGCACGGCCAGGGGTAATTCCTGAGTGCAGAGCCAGGAGTAACCCCTGTGCATCGCCAGGTGTGACCCAAAAAAGCAAAAAAAAAAAAAAAAAAAAAAAAAAAAAAAAAAAGTAACAGACACAGCCAATGAGTCAGAAATTAAGCACATAAAAATGCCTCAAACTGGGTCAGTGGATAACACAAGGGTTGAGGTACTTGTCTTACATACAGCAGACCCCAGTTCAATTCCCAGCACCACATACAGTCCTTGAAGCAGTGCTAGGAGCCATCCCCGAGCCAAGAGACAGGAATATCCCCTGGCATCATCCCATGTGCCCCAACCCCCCTCCTCAAACAAAGGTGCCTCAAACATAGGAACTTCTCATGTTTAAAAAATAGCACATTTGGGGACCAGAGAGATAATACAGCATTCACCTTGAGGGCATTCACCTTGCACATGACCAACCTGAGTTCCATCTCTGGCATTCCATATGGTCCCTCGAGCACCACCACCAGAAGTAATTTCTGAGTACAAAGCCAGGCATAACCCCTGAGCATCGCCAGGTGTGATGTTAAATCCAAAAACAACAACAGAAAGATAGAACATGCATGTATCCCATGGGGGAGGCCCTGGTTTCATTCCTGGAATCACACACACACACACACACACACACACACACACACACACACACACACACACACACATGCATGCACACACACTTGCACACACATTAACACAACATAACTATTAGGGTTATTCTGGTGATCACCGTAAGAAGTATACTTGATTCCTGTTTTCTTGAAAAGAACTGAAGAACACAAAAGTAGCCAAGAGTCTCAAAAGAATCTATAAATAGATACCCCCCCCCCATGGACAGATTTAAGTCAATCAGTGATCAAATTCCATCCAGTGGTGCTCAGGCTCAGGGGTCACTCCTGGCAGGGCTCAGGAAACCACATGGGGTGTCGAGGACTGAGGACTGAATCCAGGTCAGCTGCATGCAAGGCAAGCACCTTACCTGCTGTAACCCCTGAACATCACTGGGTGTGAGCCAAAAATAAAACAAACAATCAAACAAACAACAACAACCAAAAAAAATGATAAAGCACAGTGAGCCCTGGTTCAACCTAAACCAAAAAATAAAGCTTTGAAATAGATGTCTCTCAGACTTCGGTAGAAGTCTGGGGAGCCCCAAACATTTTGGCTCAGCCCTGCTTCCTGTACCGGAGTTTGATTTTCATTAAAGTCAGTGCATTTCAATTCAAGGCATAACGACCTCTTGCCAGGTGCTGTGCTGGACAGTGGGGCCGGGAGGAGGGGTTCAGACTTGGAAACAATCCCCAGTCTCAAAATGCTCAGGATCTCAAAGGCGAAGATGCCAGCATCTGAATGAAGGTAAGGAGGGAGGGGCTGGAGCGATAGTACAGCAAGTAGGGCGTTTGCCTTGTATGTGACTGATCCAGGTTCGATCCCCATCATCCCATATGATCCCCCGAGCACTGCCAGGAGTAATTCCTGAGTGAAGAGCCAGGAGTAACCCCTGTGCATTGCTGGGCATGACCCCAAATGCAAAAAAAAAAGAAGATAAGGAGGGAACCATGGTCATAGTCAAAGGAAATGGAGATAAAACTGTCACCACCTAGAAGATTAGGATAGATGGCAAAGAGCTGGGTTCTAAGGACAGAGAGGAAGTCACCAGGCAGGAGGCAGAGAGATTAGGTAAGTACTGGTGAACATCTTCTCAGCTACCTTTTTCATGAGTTCAGTTAATAATGAAGATAAGCGCCATCCTTTATATTTCAACAAGACATCCAAAGAGGAAATTGATGCCCATTTCTCTGCTTGCACATACAATAAAATGTTCAGGAATAAATTCACTCATAAATCAATGATCCCTTTACTGAGACTGACTTTGTGCCCTTATCACATTCAGGCATGTTAACTCTGCAGAGGTCAGAGAGACGGTACAAGGATGAAGGCATCTGCCTTGCATGCAGCCCACCCTGGTTTAATGTCCTGTATGGCATCTGGTCCCCAAGAGCACTGCCAGCAGTAAGTCCTGAGTACCACCACTAGGTATGGCCGAGAGCCCTTCGTTCTCCCAAATATCATTTATTATGACTTTTGCAGATTAAACACCCTTAGGGACTGTGGGAGACTGTACAGTGATTGGGGTACCTGTGTCTGACCCAGGTTTAATTCTTGGCACTGCATCTTCTCCTGAGCATCACTGGGAGCAGTCCTGAAGATCCCTGCTTCCAAGGGTAGCCCTAGTGATCCACACCCCCTGCCTCCCTCCTCCCCAGCGCCCCCCCTCACCCCTCCGGTGCCTGAGCAGTATCTCACCTCCAGGTCCTAGCATCGAGTCACCTGCTCAGTTGTGATTCAATGACAAGTAGGACCCCTGGATCTCTTGAGCATCACCTGGAATGTCCTTCCCCACCCCCTCAAAAAAATCAACCCTTTGATAGGTCACCATCAGCTGGCTACTCTCTGGCATGGCCACAGTTTGAGCCCTATTCTTGTCCACTCCAAGCCAATCCCTTGCTTCTCTACTTTATAAAAAAATCTTCAAGTGGACACAGTTAAACTCTGCCGTGCTATGAACCTAGAGTGGACTGCTTCTTTCCCACCATTGTTTGGGCCCCCCAAAAATTCTCTTTCCCGCATTTTCCAAATCACAAAGTAAATGCTGGAGTTCTCTGGAGGAAGTGGGAAGAGGAGCTGGGGTGACTGGAGAATCCCCCGCGCATCTCCCTGTTTTCTAAGTAACAAAAGGAAGAGAAACTCTCACGGCTAACATGACTCAAAGAAGGAACTCGAGATCATTTCGTTCTTCTGTGCACTTCATTCTACTTAAGTTTCTTGTGAAAAATACAGTATAAAAATACAACAGAACTAAATGGACCCAATGGACTGAACCCAAATAAAATGTCTTTCCAAAGCCCAGAGGACATCCAAATATTAACCCCAATCATTGTTTTTTTAAGGTTGTATGAATGAAAAATAGGAAGGAAGCGGGGGGAGGGGAAGACCGTGCATAAAAACAATGAACCCCTGAATCCCAGGGTTGACCGGAGGATCCCAACCTTGCACAGTCTTCCTCTGAGCTGATCAAGAGGAAACCCTCATTTCCCAGGCTAATTTCTCTTCAGGACTTAGAAAAGAAAATAGAACATGGGGTGGTCCACTTCATTTCTTCCCATCCTCAGAAACAGCCCTTAGACACAACTAAATCTAGGCTCTTTGAAGGTGGCACAATTTTTTGCTGTTTTAATGAAACTATATCGCTTTGTGGTCTAAGAGAAAACACTGGCTAAGCATTCTCTTTAAACGTTCAGAACAGTCTAAATTATGGTCTGGACACACACGAAGAAGAAAGTTGTGTTTTAATCTGATTTTGAACTGAATTAGTCAAGGCTGCAAGAGAGAAGAACGGTATAATTAGAGCAAATCCACTGGTTAACTTTAACTACGCTACAGAACAAAGTCGGAGAGAGGCTGGAGACAGGAAATCTTCCTCTTCCTCCACTCCTTTTTCTCTACAGCAACAGAAACAGAAAAGAACAAATGCTATATCGCATACTGAATATACAAAAAATACTTGACATCAGGGCTGGAGTGATAGCACAGCTGGTAGGGTATTTGCCTTGCACGTGGACAACCCAGGTTCAATTCCCAGCATCCCATATGGTCCCTCGAGCACCACCAGGAGTAATTCCTGAGTGCAGAGACAGGAGTAACCCCTGAGCATCGCTGGGTGTGACCCAAAAAGCAAAAAAAAAACAGGAAACAAAAAACAAAAAAACTTGACATCGGTTAATTTGGGGGGGTTGCAAGGCTTATTTGAACCTTCCAGAGGTTCTTGGGGGTGACCTGCTTAGTGCTAGGGGTCATTACTGTGATGCTGGGGACCAGGAATACTGGGGACTGAAGCCAGGCTCCTGTGTCCCAGGCCTGGCCTCAGACCATTGAACTACCCTCTCCAGCACCCACCAATTAATTTTAGTGCATAATTTTGAAAAAGATAAAGTGACTGACTCAGTAGCCAGGGTTAAGGTTGTCAGGACCTAGCATTGAGGGCAGGGACTGTGACATGGGACCACGTGGGGGTGATGGAAATTTCTATGTCTGGATTGGAATGATGGCTCCATGACTGTAAATGATTGTCAAGACTCATTGAATTGTCAATACTCATGCCTGAAATATTGATTGCATTTTATGTAAAGCATTCCTTAATTAATCAGATAAAAAAGAATGCCAAGACTGGGACTATATTTTGAGGACTTTTTTTTTTTTTTTTTTTGGTTTGCAACCATGTCCAGGGATGCTCAGGGACTAATTCCTGCCTCTTGGTTCAGAGATCACTCCTGACACGGCTCAGGGGAACTCTATGAGGGGCCAAGGATCGAATCAGGTCAGCCACACACAAGGCAAGTGCCTTCCTGCCTGTATTATCGCTTCGGTCTCTTGAGACTATTTTTAAACTGATTATTCAATTTCATTTTTGTGGAACAAATTCAATTTTTAACTCTCAAAAAAAAATATTTGGAGGGGCCAGGTGCCAGGGAGAGAATCCAGTGCTTCCCACATGCGAGGCAAACGCTGTACCGCTGAGTGAGAGAGAGAGAGAGCCCCTGGCCCTGAACAGTCGGGATCGTTCTGACTCTGAGTCTATATCTCTGTCCCCAAGCCCCATATATTTGCATCTATTTGCATCTATTTGCATCTATTTGCTGCTGCTGTTACTCTAATGGGAAGTCACAAGCTTTACCTTCAGGGCTTGCACACCTGTTCACTGAGTGACCCAGCTGTTCACACTCGCTGGGGACTGCCCTCCAGGCAGAGGAGATCATGTGTGTCTCAGGGGCAGTGTTCACCTTAGCTGAGGTGCTCCAACCCACCTGACTTGGAGCTGGAGACCACACAGTCTCCAAACTACTCAGGGCTCCAAACTACAAAGCCACCGGGACTCACTCATGCGTGGGGCCCTGGATATCAAACTCACAAGCTCACACTTTCTTTCTGGTTCTGGGGCCGTACTGGCAATGTTCAGGCCTTACTCCTGGCTCTGTGCTCAGGGATCACTCTTAGTGGGGGTTGTAGGGGAGGAGAGGGAAGCCATAGGGGGTGTCAAGGATGGAAACTGGGACAGCCACAGACAAAGCAAACTCTTTACCCCACTGTACTCTGACCCCCCAATCTGACACTTTAAGGTAGGTGTTTGGCCACTGGGCATCCTCTGAGCAATAAGGTTTCATCAAAAATATGTTATGAGCTTCTTATAAAATGAAAGTTTTCCTGGGGCTGAGGATGTGGCTCAAGGGGCAGAGGACATGCCATGCGTGCACAGGGTGCTGGGTTCAGTTCCCAGTACATCCCAGAACCACCAATCAGTACACGCTTGGACAGGAGAGAGAGCACGGGGGTTAGGGCGCATGCTTACAGACAGCTGACCACATTTCAATCTCTGGCACCATCTGATCCCCCAAGCACCCCTGGTGTGGCCCTGGAGGTCCCCACGGTGCTTCAGTACCTCGTGCTTGGGCCCTCACACTGACCTGACTGATGGGGCGAGGAGTGGTTCAAGGCCTCCTGAGGACCATTTGGGAGGACCATAAACAGATAATGGACCAAAGCAATGGTAGAGTAGGTACTGTATGGTGCCCTAAGCCCTGCCAGGAGTGATCCCTGAGCACAGAGCCAGGAGTAAGCCCTGAGCACCACCGGGTGTGGCCCAAAAAACACAAATAAATTAATAATAAGAAATTATAAATGCGGGGGCAGAGGGATAGTACAGCAGGTAGGGCATTTGCCTTATACAAGGCTTACCAGGTTCAATCCCCAGCATTTATATGGTACCCCAACCACCGGCAGGGGTGATTACTGCACACAGAGCCAGGAATAAACACTGAGCATCACCGAGTGTGGACACTGCCAAGAAAAAAAGCAAACATCGTAAAGGTATCTTTCAGTGAAAGAGGGAGAAATTCTTGTTGGGATGATGTATGCTTAAACTATCATTAACAGTACTATAAATCATAATACCTAAAAAAACCCTCGGAAAATAAGTAATTTAATTTTATAAAAGGAAGATAATATGCATATGGCCAACAGGTACGTGAAAATGCACTTCTCGTTACTATCAGGGAAAAGCATGTACAATGACAATAAGATCTCATCTCACACCAGTGAGAACAGCCTGGATCAGTAAGGCCTGATACAACCAGTGCTATCAGGGACATGGTTAAAAAAAAAAAAAAAAGGAACCCTCATTTACTGTTGGTGGGAATGTTAACTGGTTCAGCATCTCTGGGAAAACAGGGTGGAGACCACTCCGAACATTAAAAATAGAACTTTCATATCATCTTATAATATTCAATTCCTTGGCATGTATCCCAAGAACACAAAAAAATTGATTTGTAAAGATATATGCACACCTATGTTCATTACAACACTAGTGTCAAGATCTAGAAATAACTCAACTGCCTGACAGTAGGTGAGTAGATAAATTGAGGTCTCTATACATGATAGAATACTACTCAGCCATTATAAATGATGGGCCGAAGACACAGTACAAGAGTTAAGGCAGTTGCATTGCAAGTAGCTGCTTCTGGAAGACTCTCATTTGATCCCTGACACTGCATATGATCCCCTGAGCATGGCCAGGTATCACTCTTGAGCACAGAGAGCCAAGAACAACCTCTGAGAACCACCAGACATGCCCAAACTGCCCCCCCCAACACACACACAAATTAAAAGAAAAGATGAAATCTTGAAGATCTCTATGCCTTGGATGGAGCTGGAGGGCATCATGCTAAGTGAACGGAGTCAGAGTAGAAAGCCAAGTACCAGATGACAACTTTTATGTGTGGCACATAAAGAAACAAAGCAAGGGAATAGACAATGGACAATAAATGAAAACAAATCCTGACATATTGCCAACGGTGCTGAAAAAGCCAACAGATGGGGCAGGAGGAGGGGGCCTGGCCCAGGACCAAGGGATAGTGGCGCTCTGCTGATGGGTGTGGTGGTGTCACTGTAACCCTCATACAATAGTATAATACAGTTGTAAATCATAAAAAAAGCTTTTTTGATTGGGAAACAAAAAGAATCCCACAGTACGCTGAAAAGCAAAAGACACAAAACCAAGGTTATATAACAAGAGTTTTTTTTTTTTTTTTTTTATGCCATCCCAGCAGACCCGGGGTATCACGGAGGAAGGATGAGACTCAAGAGAGCCTGTGAGTTTCAACTGAACACAGAACATCTCTCTAGGGCTTGACCAATAACACAAGTACCATTGCTTCAAAATACAAAGAGAAATTTGGTTGGTTGGTTGGTTGGATGGTTGGTTGGTTGGTTGGTTGGTTGGTCGGTTGGTTGGTTTGTGGGGGAACCATAACTGGAGGTGCTCAGGACTTAGTCCTGGCTCCGCACTCAGGGATCACTCCTGGTAGGGCTCAAGAGACCATCTGGGGTGCCAGGAATCGAACCTGAGTCTTCCATATGCAGGGCAAGCACCTTTTTGCCCTGGCGCCAAGAGAACATTTTTATTAAGTGATCTGTTTTTAACACTTTTCATTGAAATCAAAACTCTGAAAGCAATTCCAATAATCACAGTAGTGTGGTGAATCTAACTTTTGGAAACACAATAACTAACTTGTCTAACAAGTTTTTAGAGTTAGTCAAGTCCAGAGGTACATATTTCATCACTCCAAGAAGGTGATCAAAACGAGCTGCTTTCTCTGGTATATTTAATATTTAAAATGCAACACCAAGAACACAGCTTCCTTTAAAGTTCTGACAAGAAGCAAACCGTACAGACCATGTGCGGAGCCAGGGTTACAGATGAACCTGGACATAGAGCTACCATGGACACGTGAAGGAGGTGGTGTCTAGGCTGCTGGCTTCAGGGAAGGGGAACACGGGCTGAGGAAGGGGAATTTTCAAACGCCTGTCCAATGCGGGAAGGACCGGCAAGTCGCGCCATGCAAACAGTGGAGAGTAATCCACATACCAGGAAATGTCAGAAACCCCGTCAACACAGTCAATGAAAACACAACACAGAATTAGGTCAGCCGTGCTGAAGACAGAGTGCAGAATTAGGTCAAGAGGACACACCTAGAAGCCTCCTCCCTGCCTCCCCAAGCCCCGAGTCCTCTGGGCCTCTGCAGTGAGAACTTTGCAGCCCTCGGTCCACTGCGGAAAAGCCCAGGAAGACCAACACTGCGGGGGGGAAGGGGCCCCTCTGGCAAGAGGGTCAAAGTGTGGGAACCGTGAGTCGGCCGTGAGCATGTGAGCAGAGCTGAACAGAACGCCAACTGTCTCCACAAAGGAGTTCTGTTCCACGGGGTTTGACCCGGAGCCAGCTCTGGAAGCTTCTCCCGTACCTCCATCCTCTGAGTCTGCAGGGGAGGGAGGAAGGGAGAAAGAGTGAAATCCATCTCTCTTTTTCCCCCCAAGACGCCCAGTGGAGACAGGAAACGCAGGGCTAGACCTCTGCTGGCTGAGGGAGGTGGGTGCACGTGGGTGGGTGCATGGGGACCTCCAACCAGAGCAAGGTGGAAGACTTTTCCCTTCTCCTCTCGACTCCCGAGTCTTGCCCCTACCTCCCCCTTGAGACATGCGTGGACTGAAATGGCGTCTGAATAAGGCTGCCTCACAAGCGAGTGCTCCAAACCTCGGCCTTACTCCCACTCTCCGTCCCAACACCTAGATCAGCTGGGAGGCCGGTGATCACCAGAGAGGGATGAATAACTAACTGAGCAGCCTGCCTGTCTCCCACCTCCCTGTCTCCCCCATGTGAAATCAAGTTAGTCTCCTAGATCTATACTTAGAGTCCACACCCCCTGCATGGAATCACTGTCACCGGGTGCCCCTGGCCGCAGGCATCTCAGAAACAACAGCACTGAGTACAGAGCCAAGAACGGCCCCAACCGTTGCTGGGGGTGGCCCCCAAACAATGAAAACCTTAGGTGCTCTCTCTTAGGAACGTTTCTGTGTGTAATTCTGCTTCTATGTCGTTTCACTTACATAATCACTCACATTTTGTGTATATTAATATGTTCAGCAAAAGTGATAACATATTTGGTCTTTGGAGCACACCAAGGAGTGCTCAAGTCTTACTCCTGGCTCTGCACTCAGGGATCATTCTTGGTGGGACTCGAAGACCATGTATCGGGTGCTGGGGATCAAACCTGGGTCAGCCGTGTGCAAAACAATCACTTTGCCCTCTATACTGTTGCTCCCACCTGTTTTATATTTTTAAATCAGAATTCCTAAAATTTGTTGGGTCCATAGAAGAGGACTGACTACTTGATTCAGATATAGAAATACGCAGCTGGAATTTACTCTTGTACCAGTTTATGAATAAAGGTTATTACTTGTTAAGTAGTATTTTTCTTTTATTTCTTTTATTGGATATGCCAAAAACAGTAACAATAAGTTTCTCAATGAGAGATGTTACTGGTGCCTGCTCGAACAAATCGATGAGCAATGGGATGACAATGACAGTGACAGTGACAGAAAAAAAAAACAACAGCAAAGGTAAGGGGAGGAGGGCAAGGAAGGGAACAAGGAAAAAGAAAGCAAGCTGAATGAAGGTTACTAGGGGGGGGACAGTAGGAGTTTCTCCTCACAGTGATAAAACTGTTAGGGAAGCAGATGGTGGGAATAATCATAGATGGGTGTGAAGTGCACACTTAAAACTGGCATGCACTCAGCAGAGATGCTTCCGGACCCCGCACCAGGCTGAGTCATCAGGGGCGCCCCAGGGAGGAGTGAGTGAGCCCAGCACCCGCCCAAACAGAGCCCTGGCAGCGGGAAACCTCCACACTCCACGATGGCCCCCATGCTCATGGACAGACTCCACTACTTGGGACGAGCCTCATCCAGAAACTAATCCACTGAAAACCTCAGGTATGTGTGTTTTGTGACTGAAATTTCTAGGTTTAGCCAAACAGACCCCAAAGCCACCACCCAGTTTAAGATTTAATTCCAGCTGTATCACCCATTAAACCTTTTGGAATTCCTGGAGCGACATCTCAAACTCTGCGGGCACTGATAAACCGGGAGTAGCATGCACCTACTGTGTACGGATGGGATGTAAAGTAGGAAGCATCCCATTTCAATTAATAAAATATAAACACAATGGGGCTGGAGTGATAGCACAGCGGGTAGGGCATTTGCCTTGCACGCGGCCGACCCAGGTTCAAATCCCAACATCCCATATGGTCCCCTAAGTGCCACCAGGAGTAATTCCTCAGTGCAGAGCCAGGAGTAACCCCTGTGCATCGCTGGGTGTGACCCAAAAAGTAAATAAATAAATAAATAAATAAAATAAGATATAAACACAGAAGGCTTAACCTGTAATGCCATCTTAGGAATCTCTTATACAAGGGCTTAATGGCTCCAAGGTGAGATATAACAATCTTAACTAACTTTCTTCTAAGGAAGCATTTTTTGATCATTCTTTTAGTAAATTATTCATAACATGTAATATAAAAATGAAATACTGAGGGCCTTCTATAGGCCATCATCATTAAACCTTCCCATCGATGGGTGTTTGATCATTGTGAGATTGTAACCCGAACATGAAAGCTTGTAACTGTCTCACGGAGATTCAATAAAATTTTTTAAATAAATAAATAAATAATAAAATAAACCTTCCCACCACCATTATTTCCAATTTTTCCAACCACTACCCAAGCCTGCCCCAATAGCAGGCCCCAAATAATTTATCTTATACTGCTTATTATGAATAATTCTGTAAAACTGGGAGGCAAACAACAATAACAACAACAAAACTAACTCCCAGATTCAGTGAAAACTAGTGTTTCCTGGAGGAAAGAGGGAGAGAAGGAAGAATGGATACGAGGTTTTCTGGGGGGAAGAGGAAGGCGCTAGAATTTTGTCTGGGGTGTGCTGGGTCCTGTACGCAGACTTATCTTCTTAAGCTATCGAAACTACCTGATGTGGGCTTAATTTTTTACAAACAATTCATTCCAGGACTAAAAAATTTAGCATTGGGGTCAGGAATACGGCTCACTTGCTTTGTACACGGGAGGCCCTGGGTTTCGTTCCTGGCACCACTTGGTCTCCCCAGCACCACCAAGAGCATCCCCTGATCACTAAGCCAGGAGCAGCCCCCAGCGCACAGGGAGGGACGGACAAACATAATATCCAGCATCAATTAGTTCCTTGCATACAATGAAAGATTCTTAGTTTTAGGCTAAAACGCCCTCTAGTGTCCATACCTAAGAATTTCTTTTAGGAGCTGGTGCCAATCTTCCCGACAAGGGACACTGGTGGACAATCCTGCCGTAGGCTTATCATCCTGCCTTCCTGTTTTAACATTCTCATGGATGTTTCCACTGTACTTCTCTTTTCCTAACTGAGGGTAATTTTTTTAACTGTTAGTGTATTTTTTTAGTTGAATCACAGTGAGACACACAGTTACAAAGTTGTTCATGATTTTCAGTCACATGATGGTCCGACACCCGCCCCTTCACCAGTGTACAATTCCCACTACCGATGTTCCCAGTTTCCCTCCCGCCCCCCCAAGATGTTTCAACCTTAATGAAGAATTACTATTAATAGTTACATTGAACTTGGAGGAATTGGCTTAGCGATTCTCCACTTGGTGTTTCCAAGATTCTTCCTATGTCTTATCCAATACTGTGTGAGGCCCGTACGCAGTGCTGGGACTCAATGTTTGTGTCCCCAAAATGCATACGTGAAGCCCTAATTCCCAATGGGATGGTATTTGAAGCAAGGGCTTTCGCAAGGGAGGAAATGAGGTTCAGACGAAGTTCGTGAGTAGGCTATGACTATATTATTCATGGGGTAATTAAAAATATTTACTATAGGTGATTAATATCTGGATATATTAACATATGATTTGTGCTAGGATAAGCCCTTATAAGAGGATGAGAAAAGAATGTTCTTGCTTGAGGCTGGAGCAATAGCACAGCGGGTAGGGCATTTGCCTTGCATGCAGCCGAACTGCGTTGGAATCCTAGCATCCCATATGGTCCTCTGGGCAACGCCAGGGGTGATTCCTGAGTGCAGAGCCAGGAGTAATCCCTGTGCATTGCCAGGTGTGACCCAAAAAGAAAAAAATATGTTCTCACTTGCTCACTTGCTCTCTCTCCTACCTTCCTCTCCTCTTTATCTTTCCTTTCTCTTTCCTTCCCTCCCCCTCCCTCCCCTATTTCTCCTCCTTAGTCTCTTTCCTCATCTTGGGAGGGAATAAAAAAAAAAAACAGCCTGCAAAGTAGGAAAATGATCCTCCCCCTCTCCCCACCAACTAGACTGCTGTCACCCTGATCTTGGGCTTCCCGGCCTCCAAAGTGTAAAAAATACATCTTTATTGTCCAAGTCACCTGGGTGGTTTGGGTTGTTGTCGTTGTTTTTAATAGCAACCCCAGGCAAGGCCAGCAGAAAGCAAAGCTGTCACTCAGACATGAGACGAAATCAACCAGGCGTGGGCCACCTTCTTCCCCAGGCACTCCAAAGGAGTTCCAGAAGAACGGGAGGATGTTTGCTTACCAAAGGAACCGCTCACTCAAATAGTTGCTGCCAGGACACGGAACAATACCCCAATTTCATAGTGGGGAGAGAGGTCCTTCATGGAGGGTGCCCTGCCATGCTACGCTCCAGCAAAGATCCATGCAGGCACAAGCCAGCACAACTCAACTGGTGTCAATCCTCTACTGGGAGGGTGGCAGGGGTGAGGGGTGGGGGCAGGTATCTGTAAATTTTCTGTGCAGTCTCATTTGTGAAATGTAAAAAATAACATAATATGAGACCAACAGCAGGAACAGCAGAGACAAGGGCCAGGAAGATTGCTCCATGGTTAGCAGCCTGCCTCATGAGCTGGGGGAGAAGGCAGCTGGGAAGAGATCACTAAGTTAATGATGGTTGGAGGGATCATTCGGGATGGGAGATCACTATATCACTGCCATCCCGTTGCTCATTGATTTGTTCGAGCGGGCACCAGTAACGTCTCTCATTGAGAGACTTATTGTTATTGTTTTTGGCATATCCAATATGCACGGGTAGCTTGCCAGGCTCTGCCGCAGGCTTGATACTCTCGGTAGCTTGCTGGGCTCTCTGAGAGGGGCGGAGGAATCGAACCCGGGTCAGCCGCGTGAAAGGCGAAAGCCCAACCGCTGTGTTATCGCTCCAGCCCGGGAAGGGAGATGTGTGCTGAAAGTACATAAAGGACCAAACGTGATGGCCTCTCAGTATCTGTATTGCAAACCATAATGCCCAAAAGTAGAGAGAGAGTCTGGGGGAAATTGTCTGCCATAGAGGCAGAGGGAGGGGTGGAATAAGGGGGTATGCTGGGGACATTGGTGGTGGAAGATGTGCACTGGTGGAGGGATGGGTGTTCGATCATTGTATGACTGAAACTCAAACATGAAAGCCTTGGAAGTGTAGCTCACAATGATTCAGTAAAAATTACTGAACATAAAACGACTTGCCATAGCCATGCCGCTGGGCCTCGTGCCAGGCTGCTTCATTCGGGGCATCCCAGAGGTGGGTGGGTGAGGCCCCTCCCCACACCAAGGGACCCAGCCCTGCCAGCCAGAAACGTCCAGAGCTCAACCACCACATGCTCACGGCCACTCTCCACACTCTCGGGCCAAGCCTCACATATGCACAAGCCTAACCCTGGACATCTCATACCTCACACCACTCATTCCATGAGTAGCACACCGCATTTGATGGGGTTCAAAGTAGAAGGCAACCAATCTTAGAGGGAAGTATGTTTTTACATATATATATATATATACATACATATATATATACACATATGTATTCCAGTTATATATACATATGTATGTGTGTATATATATATATATATATATATATCTCACAGTCACAGTCATCCAATTGCTCATTGATTTGCTTGAGCAGGCACCAGTAATGTTTCATTGTGAGACTTATTGTTACTGTTTTTGGCATATCGAATATGCTACAGGTAGCTTGCCAGGCTCTGCCATGCGAGAGCAATAGTCTCGGTAGCTTGCCGGGGTCTCCAAGAGGGGTGGAGGAATTGAACACAGGTCGGCCGCATGCAAGGCAAATGCCCTACCGCTGTGCTATCGCTCCAGCCCATATATATATATGCACACAAGCCTCAACCCTTAACAACATATCTCTTATAGAAGGACTGGAGCGATAGCACAGTGGGTAGGGCGTTTGCCTTGCACGCAGCCGACCCGAGTTTGATTCCTCTGCCCCTCTCGGAGAACCTGACAAGCTACCAAGAGCATCCCGCCTGCATAGCAGAGGCTGGCAAGCTACCCTTGGTGTATTCCATATGCCAAAAACAGTAACAAGTTTCACAATGGAGACGTTACTGGTGCCCACTCGAGCAAACTGATGAACAATGGGACAACAGTGCTACAGTGCTTATAGAAGGACTCAATGGCTCCTGGGTGAAATACAACAATCTTCACACATTCTCCTCTAAGGACAGTTTTTTGGGAGCATTTTCAGTGGTTTATTCATAACAAACAATGCAAAACAAATTATTTTGGTCCTGCTTTGGGGCAGGGGCAGGGGCTCAGGGTAAGCCAGGAGTAAGCCCTAAGTACCACCGGGTATGGCCCCAAACCCAGAAAAGAAAAAGAAAAAGAACTGCTATGTTAAACAACTTTGTTTCAATGTTCACAGCCATCACGTTTCCACTTTACCTGACCCCAGGTGAAACGCATCCCACCATTTAAGGAGCTATGCAGGGCAAGGCCAGAGTGATAGTACAGCGGGTAGGGCATCTTCTTCGCTCACTGCCGACCCATGCTTGATCCCCAGTGACCCATCTGATCTACCAAGCCCTGCCAGGAGTAACTCCTAAGTGCAGAGCCAAGAGTATCCCCTGAGCATTGCCAGGTGTGGCACAAAAATGAAAAAGAAAGGGAAAGGAAAGAAGAGAAGCGAGGAGAAGAGAGAAGCGAAGAGAGGAGAGGAGAGGAGAGGAGAGGAGAGGAGAGGAGAGGAGAGGAGAGGAGAGGAGAGGAGAGGAGAGGAGAGGAGAGGAGAGGAGAGGAGAGGAGAGGAGAGGAGAGGAGAGGAGAGGAGAGGAGAGGAGAGGAGAAGAGAGGAGGGGAGGGGAGGGGAGGGGAGGGGAGGGGAGGGGAGGGGGAGGGGAGGGGGAGGGGAGGGGAGGGGAGGGGAGGGGAGGGGAGGGGAGGGGAGGGGAGGGGAGGGGAGGGGAGGGGAAAGGAGTAGGTTATGACTATGTCGCAGATAGGAGAATGGGAGGGCTGGGATTGTTTGCTTGGGGGGGGTTAGAGGAGTACCACTGTCTGGAACCCAAACCAGCCCAGAGGCTCAAAGGTCTTTGAGACTGAAGCCCAATTCAATGAGACGGGTCGCAAAGAGGGCATTTGGCAGCGACTGCACTGCAGAAAGTTTGCAAGGGAGGTGCAGTGATGACTGGGAGAGGAACACTGGAGAAGAGAAATTGTTCACGGGGGCCACGCGGTTAAACGACCAGAACTGAACACCGCCAGGAAACGCTGAGACAAACACGGGCTTTAGAATTAAGCCCAAAGTGGGGAAGGAGCTGAAGGAATTAGCCCCCCTGACCCCCTCCAGCCACTGATGGAGAACTTTGCAGAGACTCTGAAGTTTGAGGTCTGAAGCCAAGGACACAAGAGGTCTGGAAGGACGCGGGCGGGCAGGTACTAAGGGACCAGCCCTGACAAGGCTTCAATAAATTCTCACATCAAGTCATGACGCAAAGCCTAGCAAGTTTACAGCCTCTCCTCTCCCTCCACCAACATTTAGCTGAAAGGGCTTTTTAAACAATTCCCACCAAGGAAAAGAGTTCTTGTTCTCATTTTAAACAGCCTTTCCCAAACAAAAACTTCCCAGAGCATCAAATGATTTCATAATCTTATATGAAAAGAACAGAAAATGCAGACTTTTTTTTTTTTAATGTTAAAAGGTTTTGTTTTTCATTGAATCGCCATGATCTAGAGCATTACAGAGCTGCCAGTCAGACAATGTTCCAACACACATCTCTCCACCAGGGTCATTTCCCAGCACCAATGCACCCAGTTTCAGGAAATACAGACTTAAACTCCGATGAGACCTTAAGCAGCTAAATGTCTTGAGAAAATCCATGACTCTGACCTTGCTAAAAAAAAAACAAGGATTTCTCAGCCTCATTGGATGCTCCAAAACAGTGTCAGTGATTTATGGATTGAGCTGGAAGCAAACGTAAGCAACGAGAGACACCATTTTTGGGGTGGAGCTCCATGCTTCTAAGAAGAGAAAGAACTAGGCCCTGCATCCCTGGTGATTCCTGTGTTTTTTGATTAGAAAGGAGAAGTCAAGATGTTTCATTTGCTGGTGGTGGAGGTGAAGAAGAATTGGGGGGAGGGGCTAGTAATTTGCTTCTGTCCAGGTGTTAATGCTTTGGGGTGGATGGTGCGAACCGCCATCCAGAAACATACATGCTGGCAGGAGAGGGTGAAATGGGCTGGTTTTCTTAGTTTTTTTTTTGTTTCTGAAATGCACTGATGTGACTTGAGTCTCCGAGGCCCTCCCCAGCTGTGGCTGGAAGAGTTGATTTAGGCTGCGGAATATTCAGAGAGCAGGACCAAGGAATGCAGCTTTTCAAGGCTGCAACCCGGAAGAATTTCTCACCAAGTGTTCACCCCTATACATCGCTATCCAATTTTCCATCTATATTTCCCCACTCCCCAAAAATGACAAACATTCCCAGGGTCACATCCTGGGTGGATCTCAAAGGGTATTGGAAATAGCACATGCAGCTGTTAGCTTTTCAGAAGACACAATCCGAGGCATTTAAATGCCCAATCTGCACTGCTGGCTGTGCAAGACAAGAATAACGGCTACTTTTTTAATTTTTTTAACCAGAGATAAATACCGGATTATGCCAGAAAAAAAGGCAGAGTGGCCAGTAAGCAGAGAAATGTAACGCCAACGTCAATGGGAAGAAGAGGCTTCTGCAGGGTGTACAGACCCCACTAATAAAAACCCTTCTATGTCTATTCAGTCATATGGACATTCGGGTTTTCGGGCGGTGGGGGTGAGAGCATTTCAGTGATTTTCATTTTTCTAACATATTTAGGACTAGAGCGATACCACGGCAGGTAGGGCATTTGCCTTGCATGTGGCCGACCCAGGTTTGATTTTTCCATCCCTCTTGGAGAGCCCAGCAAGCTACCAAGAGTATCCTGCCTGCACGGCAGAGCCTGGCAAAATCCCCGTGGTGTATTTGATATGCCAAAAACAGTAACAACAAGTCTCACAATGGAGATGTTACTGGTGCCTGCTCGAGCAAATCGATGAACAATGGGACAACAGTGCTATAGTGCATTTAGCAATTACTTATTGGGGGTGGGTGGGAGGGTACTGGAAGATGCTACGGCAGCTAGGGCCCTTGTTTTGCATGGGGTCAATCCAGATTCAATCCCCTACACCACAAAGGGTTCCTTGAGCCATGCCAGGAGTGAGACCCAAGCACAGAGCCAGGAATGAGTCTTGTGCATTGCCAGCAACTCTTTTTAAAGAATGATTTGAGAAGAACTGCACTCATTTTGGAGTATAGAATAACATCACATGAGGCTAACACCCAAGGACGGTAGATACAAGGGCCAGGGGGATTGTCCCATAGCTGGAAGACTGCTTCATGAGCAGAGGGGAGAAGGCAGATGGAAAAAAGAAGGAATCACTAAGAAAATGATGGCTGGAGGAACCAGTCGGGATGGGAGATGCATGCTGAAAGTAGATAATGGACCAAACATGATGGCCTCTCAGTGTCTGAGTTGCAAGCCATAATGCCCAAAAGTAGAGAGAGATTATGGGGAATATTGTCTGCCATAGAGACAGGGGGAGGGTGGGAAAGGGGGGGGTATACCAAGGATATTGGTGGTAGGAATGTGCACAGGTGAAGGGATGGGTGTTTGATCATTGTGAGATTGTAACCCACACATGAAAGCTTGCAACTATCTCACGGTGATTCAGTAAATTTTTTTTAAAAAATAAAGAATGACTTGATTTGAAGGGATCAGAGACTATACAAAGGTTAAGGACTTGCCTAGCAGGCAGCTGTGGCCAGGAGCCTGGTTCAAATCCCAATGATGCCAGCTAGAGAGACAGGAAATGGCAATGGAATTACTTGGCATATAATAAAACTAATAGCCCCAAGGCTGCAAAAAGCCCACCTTGCTGACACAGGATCTAAGACTTGGTAAGACCCTCACCTGGTGTCAACAGACCCAGAGAAGGCCCGACCCTACTCCAAGAGAATCTCCAGAAGGAACAAAAAAAAGGAAAGGAATTCCAAAGAAGACCATCCACCAATCCCAACTTTACCCCTCTGGCAACCGCCATAGCAACGAACTCTTCCCTGGCTAGAAAGCCTCACGTGAGGCAGCTTGGGAGAAACCCTATAAAGGCCAACTTGAACAGAGGAGGTGCGCACATATGCTGCCAGGTCTGTGTGCTGCTTGTATCCATGTGCCAGGCACACTCGGTGCCTGAGTCCATGTGTCACCCTCGTCTCCCCTCTTGAGACATGTCCTGGGGCTCTCTCCACCTTTGGAGAAGCCCACATTCTCTCTCTCTCCTTCTCCTCCCTCTCCCTCTCCCTCCCCTCTCCCCCTCTTTCTCTCCCCCTTTACTATCTCTCCCTTCCTCTTCTCTTCCTCCTTCACTTTCCTCAAAAAACCTCCAAATAAAATCTGTTTTCACTTCACTGCTGTCTCCTCCTGAAATTCTTTTTTTTTTTCTTTTTGGGTCACACCCGGCAATGCACACCCGGCAAGGGGTTACTCCTGGCAGTGCTCGGGGGACCATATGGGATGCTGGGAATTGAATTCGGGTAGGCCACATGCAAGGCAAACGCCCTACCCACTGTGCTATCACTTCAGCCCCTCCTCCTGAAATTCTTTTCTGTGAGAAAGACAAGGACCCAGTAGGGCCTAGAGCTGGTTTCTCTTTTCCTGCAAAGAGCAGCTCCTCCCTCCAGCCTGAGTCCAGAGCTCCTGGAGAAATCAGGGGGTGGGAATTAACTCCTGTGCAGAGCAGATCAAGTGGGCTTCAGGCATGGCTTGGTGGCCACCTAGTGGGGCTGGCAGGACCGTTGGTCCATGCTAAGAAGGAGCTCATCGTAGGCTTTGCCAGTCCTAGCCTTCCCAGCCGGTCTCACGGTGGCAGAGGTGGGTGGGGAGAAAGCAGCTGCCTCTCTCTCCTCTTGCTTCATAAAAGTCACCCTGGGGAGCCAGTTTCATTACATATGTGCCCTGAGCACCAGGTGAGGTGACCCCTGAGCATCACTGATGTGGCCCCAAAACAAACAAACACACCAGCTCTGCCAGGAGGGATCCCTGAGCATAGAGTAAACCGCAAGCACCACCAGATGTGGCCCCAAAACAAACAAAAAAGACAAAGCAAGAATGTCTAAAATAGGGCTGGAGTGATAGCACAGCGGGTAGGGCGTTTGCCTTGCACACGGCCGACCCGGGTTCAAATCCCAGCATCCCATATGGTCCCCTGAGCACCGCCGGGAGTGATTCCTGAGTGCAGAGCCAGGAGTAACCCCTGTGCATCGCCGGGTGTGACCCAAAAAGAAAAAAAAAAGAATGTCTAAAATAGTGTGGGTTTTTTTTGGCACAGAATTTTATTTCATGGAATTGTAAGATGCCTGAATGGAATTGAGAGGATTTTTTTTTTTCAGTTTCAGGAGCCATAGAACTAGTCCAGTGGGTAAGGCACCTGCCTTGCATGCCGCTTGCCTTTGCAAGGGTTCAGTCCTTGGCACCCAATACCCAAGCACCACCAAGACTAAGCCCTGAGCACTGCCCCCAAAACAATAACAACAACAAAATTAAAATATCTTGGTTCCAGGCCAGAGAGACAGCTCAACAAACTGGAGTGCACACTTTTCTTACAGGAGGCCCCGGTTTGAACCGCAGCACGACCTGGCTCTCAGAGAAGCTTTGGGACTGACCCAGCCCGATTTAGCATGGCTCAAAGACTTCTCTAAGGTGGCAAGTTAATGTCTCTGATTTCTGAGTTGTTGTCATGAAGCAGAAACAACTTTTGCAAAGTGACTCGGGTCCTTCTGAACACGTCTACTACCATGAACTCACAGAGAATCACTGTAGCCCCCAGGTCATGTATTAAAACTAAAGCCAAGGAAGATGGGGAGCTAAGAGGGCTAGCAGGCAGGCAGCTGGTTCCTACTATTAGATGAAATTTGTACAGGGGCATCAAAGTCAGACGCTCAGTGTTTCTGCTGGTTTTTGTCGGGTGATTAAACCTTTGCACGCCTTTGTTTTACACTCCTCATGAAGACCCAATTGTCTCCTGTGGCTAGGGATGGACTTCGTCAACTCCTGTGCGTTTGTTAAAAGGGATCTTTGTGGGGGGCTGGAGCAATAGCACAGCGGGTAGGGGGTTTGCCTTGCACGCGGCTGACCCGGGTTCAAATCCCAGCATCCCATATGGTCCCCTGAGCACCGCCAGGGGTAATTCCTGAGTGCATGAGCCAGGAGTAACCCCTGTGCATTGCCGGGTGTGACCCAAAAAGCAAAAAAAAAAAAAAAAAAAAAAAGGATCTTTGTGAGGCTGGAGTGATAATACAGCGGGTAGGGCATTTGCCTTGCACACGGCCTACCTGGGTTCGACTTCCAGCATCCCATATGGTCCCCTGAGCATTGCCAGGAGTAATTCCTGAGTGCAAAGCCAGGAGTAACCCTTGTGCATCGCTAGGTGTGACCCAAACAGAATTAAAAAAAGGACAAACTTTAGACTAAAGTTAGAGGTGAGTATTGCAAGCCATCACACCCAAAAAGACAGAGAGAGTAAGAGGGAATGTGCCTGCCACAGAGGCAGAGGGTGGGAAGGGGTGGGGTGGGGGGAGGGATACTGGGAATGTTGGTGGTGGACAATGGGCACTGGTGGAGGGATGGGTACAAGAACATTGTTTGACTGAAACACAATCATGAAAGCTTGTAAGTCTGTAACTATATCTCACAGTGGTCCATTAAAATAATAAATAAATAATAAATAAATAAATAAATAAATAAATAAATAAACTTAGATATGTACGCGACCCAACACCAACCCAATGCTATTGTGCCAAGTTCCACCATCAGAGATAGTCTAAAACAGAAAAAAAAAAAAAAAAGTCTCCTTCAAGGTAAAAGTTAACAACAGCCCAAGTCCAAAGGCGTAGAAGAATGTAGGTAGTTTTAGGGAATTCATTATTTAAAAAACTGAACTGTATACAAATTGTATCACATGAACTGTGTATTTTTTCAGTCCATTAGAGAACTGGCGTTTCAAATCAGATGTCAAATTATTCTTACAAAAAAAAAAATCTGTCCTTAGTTGCTTTGCGAGCCAGGATGTGGAAGAGATTACTGCTTCAGCATAAATATATTTTGGAATGCATTGCATCCTGATGCTACATTTAGTTCTATTCTTGTTCAGCAAGTGGAAGGGGGTCAGGAGACCCACATAACTGACACTCGGCCACGGCAGCTGATGCAAGAGAGTGAGGCACGAGACGCTCACCCAGGACAAATCACTCACTGCCCACAGACCCCTCACAGGCAAGACAAAGAGGTGTAGGGGCAAAGCTGACTGTTCCTTTTCTTTTCTTATTTTGTGTATTTTTTAAATTTTATAAAGTAGTTCACAATATTTCATTACATTTACTATTCAGACACCAATCCCGCCACCATTACACCTACCCACCACCATATTTCAGGTGTTTCCATCCCGAATCCCAATCCCTGCCCCAAAGCAGAACCAAAATAATATATTTTGTACTGTTTGTTGTGAAAAAATCGCTGAAAATGCCACCAAAAAGAATATCCTTAGAGGAAAGAGGGCAAAGATTGTTATATTTTGTTCCTTTGCTTTTCTTGCTTTCTTTCTTCCTTGCTTTCTTCCTTTCTTTCTTTCTTCCTTTCTTTCTTTCTTTCTTTCTTTCTTTCTTTCTTCCTCTCTCTCCTTTCTCTCCTTGTTCTCTCGATCCTTGCTCTTTCTCCTTGCTCTCTCTCCTTGCTCTCTTTCTTCTCTCTCTCTCTCTGTCTCTCTCTGTCTCTCTCTCTGTCTCTCTCTCTCTCTCTCTCTCACACACACACACACACACACACACACACACACACACACACACACACTCACTCAGCAGCACTTGGGGAACTCGGGTCCATCAAGCCCAGGCCTCCCGCCGGCCAAGCACATGTTCCAGCCCTCGGAGGCTCCCTGACTTGATCCCTTGCTCGTTAGTCTGCTTCTACGTTGGTCAATTCAAACACATCCCCCCCACCTCCCCCACCCCCCAATCTAATGCTGTTAACAATCCTTCACATATTCCAGGTCCAGTTACTGAAGTTTCTTGTAAAAATCTCCCCAGTGAGCATAAACTAACTGCACTGACTTCACATGTGCACTGGAAGAATCTACCTCATTTCCTTGGTGAACAGTTAATGAATTAAGAGAAAGCTGATACGGCTCTGCTCACGGCTAAAAACAGACTAACAGAATGACTCAACGCTCCTTGACATTCTCCACTGGACTTGGTGCCACGGTTGTGAGACCAAATCAAGCAAGCAATACACACTACCCTTAGCAGGACAAGCGAGATGGCTGATACAGCGAGTGCCCCAAACTTCCCGCAGCAGACGCCTTTCTCCTACCATCGAAGGGGAACACGCTTCTGGACCTTCTCCCTGGCTGCATTCCATCCAGTTCACACTCGTTACTGAGTCAGCCACGCAGATTGGGATCTGCACAGGCTGGTTTAGCTCCGCCGAGAGCGGGGAGGCTGGTGGCCTAGAGGAGGGGGGTCATATCCCTCACTCTGCATACCTCTCATACCTACTGGGCCCCCAAGCTTGTGGCTCACAGATACACAGAAAGCTTATAGTGCATTACCTTGACCTTGAGGCCTCCTGCATTCCTGAGTGAACTGAAATGTGGAGACACTGAATCCCTTTGTCTGAGAGAGTCTCCATTGAAAGAAACAATGCTAAGGAGCCAGTTTTAAAGCCGGGGGGGTCTGATAGTTGGAGAGGATAAGACTGCGCATCTAAGATTATGATGAGTGTTTTAGAAATTGCCTTTTTACCAAGGATGTTAAGCACAATAAGAATTCTTTGACTATGGCTAGGGAAAACTGGGGCTAGGAGGACTGGTCAGTGGTTGGAATGAACCACAAGTGTATGGGGGGGATGGGGGTAGGTAAGAAGAGAAAAGACCAGTGTGACAATAATATCTGGGAATGATCACGTTGGACAAGAACTGAGTGTTAAAAGTAGGTAAGGGATATTCTTGATAACCTTTCAATATCAGTATTGCATCAGTATTGCAAACCACAATGCCCAAAAGGAGAGGAAGGGAGAGAAGAAGGAAGAAGGAAGGAGGAGGAGGAGGAGGAGGAGGAAGAGGAGGAGGAGGAGGAGAAGGAGAAGGAGAAGAAGAAGAAGAAGAAGAAGAAGAAGAAGAAGAAGAAGAAGAAGAAGAAGAAGAAGAAGAAGAAGAAGAAGAAGAAGAAGAAGAAGAAGAAGAAGAAGAAGAAGAAGAAGAAGAAGAAAGAAGAAGAGGAAGAAGAAGAAGAAGAAGTAGAAGAAGAAGAAGAAGAAGAAGAAGAAGAAGAAGAAGAAGAAGAAGAAGAAGAAGAAGAAGAAGAAGAAGAAGAAGAAGAAGAAGAAGAAGAAGAAGAAGAAGAAGAAGGAAGAAAGGAAGAAAGAAGAAATGAAGAAAGAAGAAAGAAGAAGATTGCCTATCATAGGGGCAGGCAGGGGGGTGGGGAGTGATGGGAGGGAACCTGGGGACACTGGTGCTTGGAAACGTACACTGGTGGAGGAATGAGTGTTGGAACACTGTATGACTGAAATCTAATCATGAACAGCTTTGTAAAGGTCTATCTCACAATCTCACAGTGATTCAATTGAAAGTTAAAAAAATTTTGGACTAATGTCTATAAGATTGTACATCTGATATCATTACTACTCTTTTAGAAATTGCCTTCATTAAGCACAATAAAAATCCTTGTGACTAAGGTTTGGATTCTGATTATTTTTACATCTTGGGGTAAATGCACTAAAATTGTCTGGATGTTAAGATTCAGATGAAAAGAGAAAATGAAAATAATGTTTTGGAAGCATAAAATAAGTTACAATAGTCAAAATGTCACACCTCTACTTTCTTAAAAATTGAGTCTTACATAAAGAGCATTTCATTTACCATTGAATCAAAACAAGGCACTCAGCTTACTGCAGTTAAAATGCCAGGGCATATTTTCAGGCAATTTCTGACTTCTAGAAGAATACTTTATAATCCAAAAGAATGAGACTCACTATGAGTAAACTATTCATCATCTAATACAGCCCAGAATTCTGCAATAAAAACAGAACAAAATGGTAAAAGTGAACAATCTGAAAAATTGGGTCCATAAAAACAACTAGACTGTTTCTCTAGATCATTTAGTGTATTTACCAGTCGTTTAGGAATGAATTTATATCATTTAAATGGGCACCTCTTGGGGCTGGAGCGATAGCACAGTGGGTAGGGCGCTTGCCTTGCACACAGCCGACCCGGGTTTGATTCCCAGCATCCCATATGGTCCCCTGAGCACTGCCAGGAGTAATTCCTGAGTGCAGAGCTAGGGGTAACCCCTGTGCACTGCCAGGTGTGACCCAAAAAGCAAATAAAACAAAAAACAAACAAATGGGCACCTCTCATGGTGGGTTATGGCTCTGTGACTCCACAACTATTGCTCTTGGCCCTGAGAGCACAGAAGTCAAAACTGCCAGCACGCAGGGCCAGAGATGCTAAAACAGGTAAGGCTTGCCTTGCGTGCATGCAGCCAACCTGAGTTCGATCCTGGCATCATATATGGTTCCCTAAAGACTGCCAAAAGTGATCTCTGAGCACTGAGACAGGAATAAGCCCTGAGCACTGCTGGGTGTGCCGCCACCAAAAAAAAAAAGCAGAAAAGCCAGAGCCCAAAACCAGTGAGACTACGATGATGGCACGTGACAACTGATCCTACGGGCTTGTCATTTGTGCCTGCCAACCAAATTCACTCTAAAGGAAAGTTCTAAAGATGGGCTGGCTGTATCTGCAGGTACAGTCATTCCATCCAGAGGAGAAAATAATACTATCCCACGGTCTTAGAAAGAATAAAGTCTGTTTAGAGGGAAGGAAGGAAGGAAGGAAGGAAGGAAGGAAGGAAGGAAGGAAGGAAGGAAGGAAGGAAGGAAGGAAGGAAGGAAGGAAGGAAGGAAGGAAGGAAGGAAGGAGGGAGGGAGGGAGGGAGGGAGGGAGGGAGGGAGGGAGGGAGGGAGGAAGAGAGGGAGGGAGGAAGAAGGAAGGAAGGAAGGAAGGAAGGAAGGGAAGGAAGGAAGGAAGGAAGGAAGGAAGGAAGGAAGGAAGGAAGGAAGGAAGGAAGGAAGGGAGGGAGGGAGGGAGGGAGGGAGGGAGGGAAGAAGAGAGGGAGGGAGGAAGAAGGAAGGAAGGAAGGAAGGAAGGAAGGAAGGAAGGAAGGAAGGAAGGAAGGAAGGAAGGAAGGAAGGAAGGAAGGAAGGAAGGAGGGAGGGAGGGAGGGAGGGAGGGAGGAAGAAGGAAGGAAGGAAGGAAGGAAGGAAGGAAGGAAGGAAGGAAGGAAGGAAGGAAGGAAGGAAGGAAGGAAGGAAGGAAGGGAGGGAGGGAGGGAGGGAGGGAGGGAGGGAGGGAGGGAGGGAGGGAGGGAGGGTTAGAGAATAGCATGAATAATTACCACAACTCTGTATTTGCTGGGTAGAGGAGAAAAGAAGTCAGCTGCATACTGCAAACTGCAATATACAAAAATGTGATTTTTGACTGTTATTGTAGTTTTGCTTTATTTTGGTGGGGGTTTCCTCCTAAGTAGTCACAGAAGTAAAAGCTGTCACTCACTTTGTTCAAGAGATTGCAGCATGGTGTTTGCCACAAAGACCCCTCAACCAACACCTAGGAGCAGTTTTCTGAAGCAATGTCAAATTTTTTCTTTTCAAAGCCTACTTACTATTCTTTATGGAATCTACTTTATTATGCTTAGATACACACATTTTAATTTATTTTTTGTTTATTTGTTTCTTTCTGTTTGTATTCGTCCCCTTTTTTAAAGGGTCAAGAAAATTCTACATTCTGTCCAACTGATTAAGGAAATTTACTCTCAATAGTAAAACAAGTCTTAATAAAGAAAAACGATTGCTTTCATATGAAAATATGACTACATTTCATAACATGAAAGCACAAAAATGCTCCTCTTTAGGAATGAAAGGGTGAAACCAAAAATATGACTTTACAAAGTAAATACGCTCTATTAAGTGATGAATTATGAAACAAGTCACTTTAAATCAAAATACTTTATTCAGAGCTTGATCTATGCTGTTATGAAAGCTGAATCCAGGGACTGATGAAGGAAAAGTCAGCCCAGTTAGTTGCTAATCAACTAAATATAGCCAGAGAAATAGCTCAACAGGCTGGACAGCATCCTTTGCATCCAGGTGGCCTGGGTTAGATTCCAATGGTCATATTACACCCCATGGACATCCAGGAGCAAACCCTGAGCAGTGGCAGGTGTGGTCCAAAAACAAAATGAAATTTTTTTAAAAAAAGGGAAGAAAACTCAACAAATAGGCTGGAGAGGTAATAATACAGGGGTGAAGGCACTTGCCTTGCATCCCGTGGACCCCGGTCTGAATCCCTGGCACCACCTACGGTCCCCCACGCACTGCCAGGGCTCACTCCTGAGCACAGAGCCAGGAACAGGCCCTGAGCACATCTGGGAATGATGCCCCCCTCAAAAAAAAAAAAAAGGAACCAGTGGTTAGTCTCAACTCAGACCTAAATAAACTATATTGTCTTGTTTTTCACATGATCAGATACTCCATCGTGTTGCTTTTTAAAAAAAAAAAAATTCCTTAAAAATAATGGCAAGAGGGGCTGGAGCGATAGCACAGCGGGTAGGGCGTTTGCCTTGCACGCGGCCACCCCAGGTTCGAATCCCAGCATCCCATATGGTCCCCCGAGCACCACCAGGAGTAATTCCTGAGTGCATGAGCCAGGAGTGACCCTTGTGCATCGCCGGGTGTGACCCAAAAAGCAAAAATAAATAAATAAATAAATAATAAATAATAATAATGGCAAGAAAAAGATTCTCGTGCTCCCCATATCTGCCCCTCCGGAGCTGCGTTTCCCCACCTGAGCAGGAAAGTCGCCTTTCCCATGTGCCTGGGCCGTCAGGCTGCGCAGCCACGCTTCATGCTCACCACGAAGAGCCATACATGGTCCACACAGCCTCTCACTTCAGACACGTGTGAATGGGCAAGAAGCGGGTGCCCTCAAGGAAGCGATTCCCCTGCCTGGAGCTGAGCCTTCATCCCGGGGAGCTGTGCAGACCTCAGCACGGCTTGGGGCTCCCTCCTCTGCCGTGCCTCGCAACTAACTTGGATTCTCATGATGAGAGAACTCACAACTCTGGAACCCCAGACACTGTTCGTCCATCTACGTTCTAAAAAAGAGGGATTTGTCTTAAAAATACAAGCCTGCCTAAAGCCTTGGGACATTGAATCAGAAATGACACTGCAGCTTGGTGCGGGTGAGATCTGAGCGGAGAAGGACGCGGAGAAACGGAATCACAGGAGCCCGATAGTTTCCTTCCTACCTGTGGGAACCAAGACAATCTTAACAGAGAAGCATTTCTTTCTCCTCCGAAGAAAGTTACTTCATTTACACAAGTAAGCGGTTAGTCGGAGCTTCCCATATTTATTTGGCCTACCTTGCTGTGTTTTTTTTAAATAATTTTTTTATTCTATAAAGTAGTTCACAATATTTCATTACATGTAATATTCAAGCACCAGTCCCACCATTATTACACCTTCCCACCACCATATTTCGGGTTTTCTATCCCGAACCCCAATCCCTGCCCCAACGCAGAACTGAAATAATATATCTTGTGTTGTTTGTTACGAAAAAAACGTCGAAAAGGCTACCAAAAGTATATATCCTTATAGTAAAGAGGTGAGGATTGTTGTATTCCACCGGGGCCATTAGGCCCTTCTATAAGAGATCACTAACATTTTTTTAAATTTTATTTCATTGAATCACCGTGAGATAGTTATAAGTTTTCATGTTTGGGTTACAATCACACAATGATCAAACACCCATCCCTCCACCAGTGCACATTCCCCACCACCAATATCCCGGGTATACCCCCCCCTTTCCCACCCTCCCCTTGCCTCCATGGCAGACAATACTCCCCATACTCTCTCTCTACTTTGGGGCACTATGGCTTGCAACACAGATGCATTAGCATGCATCTCCCATCCCAACTGCTTCCTCCAGCCATCATTTTCTTAAGAGATCACTAACATTTTAAAGAAAAACAAAATCCCTCCGAGGTTCCCTGAAAATCTGCCTTCTTTAAGTCAACAAATAGCACCCCTCAATTTTTCCAAGGCCCCTTATGGCCCCTCCTGTTGCTCACTTTGGAAAATAATGGGTTACATTAAGACATTATTCCCTTTTTGGGTAGGGCGTTTGTCTTGCACAAGGCCGACCCGGGTTCGAATCCCAGCATCCCATGTGGTCCCCTGAGCACCGCCGGTAGTAATTCCTGAGTGACGAGCCAGGAGTAACCCCTGTGCATCGCCGGGTGTGACCCAAAAAGCAAAAAAAAAAAAAAAAAAAGACATTATTCCCTTTCTGAGCAGGATGCCCACAGACAACGGGTTAGGGTTACGTTAAGATATTATTTCCTTTTTGAGCAGGGCACCCAGCCTGGCTTTGTGCTCAGGAGTGACCCCTGGCAGTGCTCGGGGGACAATATGGGGTGCAGGGTTCAAACCTCAGTCTTGGCCACAGCTGCACCCTAAGCAAGTCCCTTTGCATTATCTCTCCGACCCTTTAGAAATTATTCTTGAACCGGAAAAGTATCATCAGATTATGCAGAAACCTTTCCAAGCCCATCTACCCACCCTGCTAAGTCAGAAGGCAACGTGTGCAGTGGTGCGGCAGGCAGGGCGCTTGCCTTGCATGTGGCCAGGCTGGGCTGGATTGTGCCCCCGCCTATGGTCTTCCAAGCCCTCCAGGAGTGATCCCTGAGGACAGAGCCTGGAGTAACCTCTGAACACCCCTGGGTCTGGCCCCCAACATAAAACAAAACAAAAAAGCCAGAAGGCAATGTGCATGTTTGAAAATGTTCCACACAATGACTCCAGTATGGACCTTTGGCGTGCGACTCTCCCATGTCTCTGTAAACCCTTCCAGCCCTAGATGCCAGCATCCACCAAGGAAGCCACGGAATGCAGGTCTCAGGCCCTGAATCAGTGAGGCTCTGCAGGGGATGTTTGGCATCGAGGCCCCGGACTAAGGAAGCCTGTGGTCTTGTCTGCTAGAGAGTTGTCCGAAAGCCTTTCATCAGGGCTGGAGCCATACTTCAGAGGCTACAGCCTTGCCTTGCATGCAGCCCACCCAGGTTCGATCCCGGGCACCCCAGATGTTCCCCTGAGCCCCAGCAGGAGTAGTTCCTGCGTGCAGAGCCAAGAGTAACCCCTAACCATCACTGGGTATGGCCCCAAAACCAATAAGCCAAAGAAAAGGCTTTTGCTTTAGGTTTCTATTTTACAGAGGAGAACATGCCAGCGCATGAGGAAGGAGAACAGGCTAGGAAAATAAGGTAGAATTACTAAACAGCAGCAACTAAGGAAAGAGAAGGGGGCAGCAAAGCAAGAATTTGGTTTGGGTCTGGGGCCCCACGTGGTGGTGCTCAGGGCTTACTCCTCTGTGCTGTGTGCTCTAGGATCACTCCCGGTAGACTCGGCAGGGCGGAGAGGGAAGGGACCATATGGAATATCATGGATTGAACCCAGGTCATTCACATGCAAGGCAAGTACTGTATCACTGTATCACTGTCATCCAGTTGCTCATCGATTTGCTCGAGCAGGCACCAGTGACGTCTCCATTGTGAGACTTGTTGTTACTGTTTTTGGCATATCAAATACGCCACGGGGAGCTTGCCAGGCTCTGCCGTGTGGGCGGGATACTCTCGGTAGCTTGCCGGGCTCTCCAAGAGGGACAGAGGAATCGAACCCTGGTTGGCTTCGTGCAAGGCAAACGCTCTACCCACTGTGCTACCGTCTCAGCCCTTATTGCTCTGGCCCCGAGAAGTGATTTTTTTTTAATGCACAGAAAGAAGAAAGGGGAATCCTCCAGAAACCAACCAACCAATCAAAAAGTGAAACCTCAAAACCGACCACAGTGATTAGGAATTAAAGACCTGGAGAACGTGAGAAGAGTTTCCTGTGTGTGTGTGTGTGTGTTGGGGGGGGGTGGGGGTGCATGAAGCAGCTTGCTTTCAAAGTCAGGAGTGTGCCACGCGAGGAAAAACGCCATCCCTGCAGAAGAAAGCAATCGGAGCAGACCGTGGGGGTGGGGAGAGTTCCCCAAGAGAGACGAGAACCCCGAGCCTGAGCAAGGCACCACGATGAGCGCCGACACACTCCCGCTCACAGGCTGGGACGTCTTGAAACTGGAAACTGCCTCTGGGCGCGGTCCACAGGGCTGCAGCCCTCTGGCCTGGCCATCTCACTGGGAGGACCGGGGACATGAAGAGCTTAATTACAGGAGAGAGGAAATTAGCAAGCCCCTCCACATGGGGGTTCCTGCCTACCCCCCAAAGCACAGAGGAAGGAACCTCTGTGTCCAACAGGAGAGCACTTGCCTTGCATGTGGGGGGCCCTGGGTTTCTAGCCCAGTCATGTGAAAAGAAGGGAAAAAGGAAAGAGGAGCTCAGAGTACCGCAAATAAGATGCTCAGCTTGCAGACGGCCGGACCCAGTTCCCTGGGTCCTGCCAGGAGTGATCCCTGAGCGCCAAACCAGGAGTGAGCCCTGAGCATCACAAAAAGTACACTTAACTAACTAAAAGGTGGGGGTCGTGGGGGGCATTTATAAAACATTCTCCGAATTTTATTTATTTATTTTGGGGTTTGGAGCCACACCTAGCAGTGCTCTGGGGCTACTCCTGGCTCTGTATTCGGGGCCACTGCTGTCAGTACTTCAGGGAGCGTGTGGGACTAGAGGTTAAACTCTGGTTGATCACATGCAAGAAAAGTACCTCAATTCCATACTATCTCTCTGGCCCCTGCTGTTTTTGTTGATTTATTTATTTATTTATTTATTTATTTATTTATTTATTTGGGAATTTGGGTCCATTTGGGACCAGGTAGTGGCAAGGATCCAAGCCTGGTAGATTATGTTCGTCAGTACAGGTTCAATTCCTCCATCCCTCTCGGAGAGCCCGGCAAGCTACCGAGAGTATCCCGCCCGCACGGCAGACCCTGGCAAGCTACCCGTGGTGTATTCGATATGCCAAAAACAGTAACAACAAGTCTCACAATGGAGACGTTACTGGTGCCCGCTCTGATGAGCAATGGGATGACAGTGATACAGTGATACAATACTTTGAATTATTCCATTCTGCTAAGAATTTAAACATTTTTTTCAAATTCCTATGTTATTAAAGAATATTTAATAAGGTCAAGGACTAGATCAAATATGAATGTCAAGAAAAATACATTGTGAAATAAAAGATCAGCTGCTATTTTAGAAAGAACCAAAAAGAAGTCTAGAATTTAAAAGCCCCTCATGAGGGCCGGAGAGACAGTTCAACTGACTGAGCAGCACAAGTGGTGCATGCAGGATGCCTGGGTTTGGTTCATGGAAACCAGATGGTCCCCAAGTACCACCAGGAGTGACCCCTAAGCACAGATCAGGAAGTAATTCCCTAGCATCATGGGATGTGGCCCCCAAACAAAAATAATAATGGTAATATTAGTAATAATAATAATAACAATAATAATAATAAATACATTTTTAAAAATTCCAGCCACAGAGAGAGTACAGCAAGTAGGGCACTTGCTATGCATGTGGTCAACCCAGGTGTGATCCCCAGGATCCCAGATGGTCCCCTGAAAAACCACCAAGAGTGATTCCTGAGTGTAGAGCCAGTAGTAAGCCCTGAGTATCGCTGGGTGTTGACCCAAAACAAAACCCAAAACCTCCATTGTGGAATTTTTTTAATTCCCTGAGGTCAAGGGGCATGACTCAGTAGCATGGCACCAGCCTTGAAGCCACAAGGTGCCAAGTTCAAACCCCAGGACTACCCCACATGCTGGCTGCGCACCCGGGGCTCTGCCACTGTGTGTTTCCCCCTATCATGACAGCAACCAAAGAGAACGGGAAAGACGCCACTGGGGAGGCAGGGAATGCTGACCGCTCTCCACACTGCGCCGCTACCCACGGCCTCCTCAGCTTTCTCTGGGGAGGCGTCTGCCCCCCATCTCAGTGCTGGACAACTGGATCCACGCCGGGTGACACAGCAGCAGCAGAAAAGGAAGTTTCTCGAAGCATGGAGAGTCTCCACAGTCAGCCCCCTGGAGTGCTCCTATCTCAGACAGGGGGGCTCCTCCTTCAGGTCGGATCTCTGAACCAGAAAGCACCTGAGGGTTCGCCAATTGAACCCCAACCTATCCCCATCATGATGCTAGGCAAACACAATGGGGCAGCCTCATGTGGACAGAGATCACTGAGGTTTGAAGGGACTTGGTGACTTGCTTTGTCAAAGCCCGTCAGGGCGGAGAGCTGAAGGGAGGCTTCATAACGGCAATGAGACGTCTGAAGAAAGCCCAGGGCACAAGACAGAGGAACGAAATAGTAGATAAGGGGCTGGAGCATAGGAAAGCGGGTCGGGTGTTTACTTTGCACACAGACAACCCAGGTTTGACCCCTGGCACCCCTGATGGTCCCCCTGAGCCCACCAGGAGTGACCCCTGAGCACAAAACCATGAGTCAGCCCTGAGCACTGCCAGCTGTGTCCCCAAAACAAACAAAAATAATAGATAATACAGGGTATTAGGAGAGAAGCTGCATTTCTGCTTGGCCTGTCATCCTGGAACAGTTTTCTGCCAACTTAGCAGCTGCCCAGCTGCCCTCGTCCATGACCTCTCACTACATGGAGAGTGGCCTCCTAAAAGCCAGAGGGATAAACCTCGTAGGATAAACCAAGACCACAGCGGGACGAGTCCACCATCCCCGCCATCTCCAGGAAAAAGGGATTTCTTGTGTGTGTGTGTGTGTGTGTGTGTGTGTGTGTGTGTGTGTGTGTGTGTGGTTTTTCTTTATTTTTTTCCAATTTTTTTTATTTTAATGAATCACCGTGAGGTACAATTACAGACGTACAAACTTGCATGATTATATTTCAGTCACACAATGTTCAAGTACCCATCCCTCAACCAATGCCCATTCTCCACCACCAATGTTCCCAGTATCCCTCCCGCCACACCCACCCTTTCCCCCCTACCCCCACTTCTGTAGCTGGCATCATTTACTTAGTGGTCCCTTCTTTATCCAGCTGCCTTCTCCCCCAGTACATGAGACCGGATTCCGAGCCATGGAGCAATCCTCCTGGTCCTTATCTCTACTATCCTAGGTCACACCACAGAGACATGCATACATCCAAAAGAACAAAAGCAATGCCGTTGGCATGGATGTGGGGAGAAGGAAACTCTCTTTCACTGCTGGTGGGAATGCCAACTGGTTCATCCTTTTCCCAAAAAACTAGATGTTTCTCAAAAAGCTAGAACTTGAGCTCCCATTTGACCCAGCAATACCACTTCTGGGAATATATACCAGAGATGCAAAAAAGTACAGTAGAAATGACATCTGCACTTGTATGTTTATTGCAGGACTATTTACAATACGCAGAATCTGGAAAAAAAAAACCCGAATGCCTGAGAACAGATGACTGGTTAAAGAAACTTTGGTATATCTACACAATGGAATACTACGCAGCTATTAGAAAAGATGAAATCATGAAATTTGCATACAATTGGATGGACATGGAGAGTCTCATGCTAAGTGTAATGAGTCAGAAAGAGAGGGACATAGAATGACTGCACGCATTTGTGGAATATAAAGTAACATACTAGGAGACTAACACCTAAAGATAATAGGGAAAGGGAATTTCTAAGGGGGGGAACCAGGGGGCAGATCTCTGGAGTCACATTAGAACTCCTCCTACCCCAGGGAAGAAGCAGCTTTACAATGGTACCCTATAGCCCCTGTTGTACTGCTTGAGTGTTGGGGCTCTTACCACTCACTGTACTCAAGGAATCATGCAAGCGTTTGGCTGAGCCCTAGAGCAACATGGTCCTGGCCCCGGAATTCAAAGAACACAGCAAGGTTTGCTATAGAACTAGTACGCAAGACTGACCCGTGTCCGCCTCCCGACTCAAAGCAGGCAGCATTTCTGGTCTGTCTTAGCTACCTCTGCACAAAATCCCACTCCCAAGGAATAAACGGTCCTGTCCGCCATCAGTGTAAATCCTTTATGTGGGACTCACCTAGGGCTTGCTGGCCGTCTCCTCTGTCTTTGGGAACACATGAACAGAAATGTCATTTGTGGGGCTAAAGAATAATGTGTGCAGCCGGCTCTGGTTCAACGGTTGGCAGCACTGAGAGTGGCCCCTAAGTACACTGCCAGGAGGAGTCCCTAGGAACCTAAGATACAGCTCCAAACCAAAAAAAAATGTTATTTAGATTTTGCCCTGGTTGTTCCTTTAACCATTGTCCCTCTTTCCCATTCAATCTTTTGACTGAAGAATGTGGCAAATTTTAAGTATAGAATACAGACGCTAATAGTTTAAAACCCTTTTTTAAATTCCCAAAAGATGAAATGAGAAATTTATCAGTGCTCTGGTTTATAGCAGGTTTTATTGACTGATGGGCATCAGTTTGTCGTTTTACAGGGATACATTTTCCTCAAAATTGATCAACAGCAGAATGGAAATAGTAAATAATGCATCTTAGCTGCTTATTGCTTCTGTAATTCTCTAGCAACAGACAGGGGGGAGAAATGTCTCTTGTGTTTATTACACAAAGGCAGTACCTCAGATTGTTTCTCCAGCTGTGGAACAGACTGCAAACTGCATTTTGAAATTACCTAATGTCTATTTTAATTGATTAATTAAAATGCTCCTAGAATCGTTGAAAGAATTGGAAATGGCTGTTGTGGCAACTCTGTAAATTGAAGTTCTCTGATGGCTATTCCTGTCCTTCCCTTCCCTTCTCTTGTCAAAGATGGATTGCGGGAAAAACTGCAGAGAGTTTCATATGTGTGACCCCACACTGAACAGATAGTACAGTATCAGAGGAAGAGCACCTAGACTTCATTTCCTCTTTAAGTTTATTGGGGGGGTGGGGAGGCTGATTCTTTCTTTGCCCTTGGATGAAATTCAGAACTATTTTGTCACAACTTTCCTCATTAATCTTAAAAAAGAAAAACTTCAGGGGCTGGAGCGATAGCACAGTGGGTAGAGCGTTTGCCTTGCACGTGGCCGACCCGGGTTCAATTCCCAGCATCCCATATGGTCCCCTGAGCACTGCCAGGAGTAATTCCTGAGTGCAGAGCCAGGAGTAACCCCTGTGCATCGCTGAGTGTGACCCAAAAAGCAAAAAAAAAAAAAAAAAAAAAAAGAAAAAAGAAAAACTTCAAGTTCACTCTTAATCACTCTTAACACTCAACAAGACTCAATACTCAAAGTGTTGAAATTGGGGCTGGAGCGATAGCACAGCGGGTAGGGCGTTTGCCTTGCACGCAGCTGACCCGGGTTCAATCCCCAGCATCCCATATGGTCCCCCAAGCACCGCCAGGAGTAATTCCTGAGTGCAAAGCCAGGAGTAAACCCTGAGCATCACTGGGTGTGACCCAAAAAGCTAAAAAAAAAAAAAAAAAAAAAAAAAAAAAAAAAAAAAACGAAGTGTTGAAATTGTACCGTCACTAATTTTTGTGGTTATAGTCCACAACTATGTTGAGGACTTACTTCTATACTCAAAGTGTCCATTTTTAAATTTTTCTTGTTGTTTTGGAGCCACACCCATATGTGCTCAGAGATTACTCCCATCTCTGTGCTCAGGGATCACACCTTCTAGGGTTCAGGAAACTATATGTAGTACCAGGGATCAAAGCTAGGCCTGTTATATGCAAATGTAAGCATTATTTCAAAAACATATCAAAGATACAATCAGAAAAGGTTACTGAATACTGAAATGAAAAAGATTGACATCTTTAAAACTACTCCAAGAATATCAAAAAGTATTAATAAAGCACATTATCTTCATGCAATATTCTGACAAAAAGTATACAGTACTAGAGGCTAGAAAAATAATACAGCAGATAGGGACCTTGCCTTGCATGCAACAGACCTAAATTCAATCACCAGCAACCCATTTGATGCACCCAAACACACCAGGATTGATCCCTAGATACAGAGCCAGAGTTAGCCCTAAACACAGCTGGATCTGACCCCAAGACCAGAAGATTGCATATATATATATATATATATATATATATATATATATATATATAATTTTATATATTGCTAGGAAAAAACTCCAATACTTTATTTTTTTTTGCAAATTTTTTTATTTTGCTTTTTTTTTTGGGTCACACCTGGCGATGCACAGGGATTACTCCTGGCTCTGCACTCAGGAATTACTTCTGGTGGTAGTCAGGGGACCATATGGGATGCTGGGAATCGAACCCGGATCGGCCGAGTGCAAGGTAAACGCCCTACGTGCTGTGCTATCTCTCCAGCCCGAAAACTCCAATACTTTAAATTACAGGCAGAAAAACAGATTGGCAGGGCTGGAGAAATAGTACAGTGGGTAAAGAGTTTGCTTTGCATGAGGCCAACCCAGGTTTGATCCCTGAACACCTCCAGGAGTTATTCCTGAGTGCAGACCCAGGAGTAACTTCTGGGCATTGCCAAGTGTAACCCAAAAATCAATAAAAGAAAAAGGAAAAGAAGAGAAACAGATTGCCTACGAAAGAGACAAAGCAACCAGACAGACCCACAGAATTCTGCAACTGTGATGGCTAGACCTCCTTGAAGCACTGGCTAGAGAGCACTGAGGAATTTGCAAAGGTTTCATTATTAGGGGTGAGGAATACACTCAATCCACAAACTCCAAAATCCAAAAACCGTGCCCTCAGGATGTTAAAATCATAATAACAGTGACCCAAGCATTTTCTTTAACCCAAGCATCTTAAATAAAACATGAAAAACAGAAAAGTACCCTCATCTATACCAGGCTTCCCAAAAACATTTCCTTCAGGATTTCCTCAACTATGCATAGCATCCTATAAAGTAACTAGAGGACTAACGAGATAGTACCATGTGTAAGGAGCTTGCATTGCATGTGACTGAACCAAGTTCAATCCCCAGCACCTCTGGTCCCCCAGCACTGCCAGGAGGGATCCCTGAGCACAGAGTTAGGAGTAAGCCCTGAGCTCTGCCATTGTGGCTCCAGACTAAATGAATAAGTCAAGGGCCAGATAGATAGCTCAATGGGCTGGAGTAGTGGTCTTCAATGATGGGTCCACGGGTGTAAAGTGGCTGAGAACAACTGATTTACTGTTGTGGTTATCACTGCCAGCCCCCAGACTGGTACACAGGACAGGTGCTGACCCCCAAGTGTAAAGAGGTTGAGGAACTCCAGGCTAGAACATGTGCTTTGCATTCAGAGGACCCAGGTTTGGTTCTCAGGACCAGGAGGCCCAGAATAAAGACAGGACAAACCCTGTTTACTGAGTTGGGCCCTAAACACTTCCAAGACCCCAAACAAAACAACTGCTTGAACATTTACTTAAGTGTGTTATCATATGAGTTTGAAAATAGAGGAATATAATATCACTAAGTTTGTTTCATGAGTAGTACAATTCAGCAGTAAGTCTTGGTCAATATAGATATAAGTCTTAAAGAAAGCATCAGACAGGGCCAGAGCAATAGTGGAGTGGGTAGGGTGTTTACCTTGCATGCGGCCAACCTGGGTCCAATATCTGGCATCATATATGATACCCTAAGCACACCCGGAGCAATTCCTGAGGCTGCAGGGACCAGTCTTCCCATGAATTTTAGCTTCTTGGCTTGCATCTCCTCGGAGATTTAGTCAGAAATCACTATATTTTTCTATTTGTGTATTTGTTTATTTGGGCTTGGGATCACTCCCGGTGGTGCTCCATGGATCACACAGTGCTAGGAGTCGAACCCAGGTCTCCCACCTGCTAAGCACGCATCAGCCCCTTGAAGCATGACCGTGGCCCCGGGAACACACAAATTAAGTATAGACATTGTCTTCAATCACCAAAGCAGTGTAAGAATGTTGACCTCCACACACTGAGTACACTTAAAGAGGAATACAAAACATACAGACTTTATAAAGCCTCGTCGAAATTCAGGATACTATCAGAGATCCCAAATGAGCATAGGGCCATCTCAAGGTGCAATCAACCCCTGCTAGCATTAGGAAAGCAGTCTGGGGGGTTGAACACGGTCAAAGATGCTTAATTTTTCTGAGTCATAGATTTATATAAGAGGGATAATATGTTGCCTATGAGGGCTATAAAGAGATTTTTTTCTTCTTTTTTTTTTGAAGGGGTGGGGAGGCAGGAGGGAAGGTGGGGGTATTGAGCCATAGCAGGCTATGCTTGGGGGCTACTCCTGATTCAATAACTCAGAGATATCAATAACTCAGCACTCCTGGCATTGCTCAGGGACCATGTGGTGCCAGGGATCTAACCCATGCCTCTCACATGCAAAGCATTTTTTTCAGCCCTTTGAGCTATCTTTCTGGCCCTGAGAGATTTCCTTTTCTGTTATTTTTGTTGTTGTTGTTGTTGTTTGTGATGATGATGATGATGCTGTGTTTCATTTTGTAGCCACAGCTGGCAATGCTCAGGGATGACTCTTGGCTCTGCACTCACTCCTGAGGGACCACTCCTGACAGGGTTCAGGGAACCATCTGGCATGGGGTGCCAGGAATCGAACCCAGGTCAGCTGCCTGGAAGGCAAGCACTCTGCCTGCTGTACTGTAGCTCCAGCCTGAAGAGATTTTCTTGGTGCACTTCAATAAATGGTAGCAATTTGTAGCACTAACAAGAATACATTCCTAGATTTTATAAATTGTCTCCGATAAATTGCCCAATCCCTTTCGAGCCCATCTGTCAGGACAAATTCTTTTATAACTAGCGATAAAAGTAAAATGTCTCAGCAGGAGGATTATGAGATGAAAGGTCTTTAAGACAGAAGATCTTAAAAGACAGAAGCATCAGTTACTGGGCCTTCCAAAAGACAAAGCTTGATAAACTAAGGTACTGAACACTAAAACCGCCAGTGATTGGGCCAAAGAGCTAGTACAGGGGTTAAGGCGCTTGCCTAGCAACCAGATTGATCCTGGTTCAAGACAGATTCAATCCCCTGCACCGCGTATGGTGCCACCGGGAGTGCTCCCCAGAATAGAGCCAGGAAGAAGCCCTGACCACCAGCAGGCATGGTCCTAAAACAAATAAACAAAAAGAACTCCCAGTCATTGTTTTGTTATTCCAAATGAAAATCTCTGGATTTAAATGTCTGATTTAGTGAATTCTCCCATTCGCACGTGCCACCACTTAATTTTCTTCTTATACTCACCTTTCCTTCTGTCAGCCAGTGGAAGCAGTCACCATCCAATGTAATGAAAATCTGAGGCTCCTAAAAGAATTAGAAAAGGGCTTCGGGAAGGACCGCCATTGCCTTTCATATCACATTCTGGCTTCACTGCGAATCTAACTGAGATTTGCAATGTACTTGACTGCTATTCCTACATTATTGAACTCCTATATAAATTCATTTCAAATGAGCAAAAAGCCCTCATTACTATGGGATCGGGAACGGATATAAAATCTAATGTCTAGTCTCAGAGTCGGGCTGATGGCTGTGAGTGCTTCACTATCCATCTGTAGAAAGAAATGATTAGAATCTCGATAGCTTCCAAAGTGCCTTTCGATTTTAGAACTCTAGGACTATTATTTTTCCACAGTTGAATCATGGGGAAATTAACAGCGTTGATGAAATAAGGTGACGTGCGATCTAAGTGACACTGAAGTGGCTGGGTTTTGTGTGTGTGTGTGTGTGTGTGTGTGTGTGTGTGTGTGTGTGTGGCTAAAGGTATTTTCTGAGACTACGGAGCTAAAAATGTAACTGCATTCTGCAACGGATGCAAATATGTCCTAATTGATGGGAGTGGAGGGAAATGCAATCCCGAGTGCCTGCAATTCCTCTGTGAGCTGGTGTGACAGGGAGAGCTTGGGGTCAGTGAAGCATCAAGTTACAGGCCAAATTAAGGCCTGGAGAAGAGTGGCAGGGTCCAATCATCCAGTATCTGGGGCTGCCAGCCTTGGATCGCCCAGCCTCACTCACAAAGCACCACGCATCACATACACACCCAGGGATTCGAGCATCCTTGAGGTAAAGCCTTCAGTTCTAAACAGATCTTGATGGGATTGCCTCTTGAAGTTTTCGGTCCGTCATATTACAATTTCCATGAAAAAAGTAATCAAAACCTAATGCTTACAGTGTTCTGCCACAAAGCAAAAAAAATGTGGGTTTTTGTTCCTATTAAAAACATGTGTTTTAGATACATATGTGTATATATATGTGTGTGTGTGTGTGTATATATATATATGTATATATATATATATATATATATACAAACACATCATTATGTAAGTCCCCAAACTAGCCCATGCTTACACACATGAAGTCCTAGAAAGGAATGCTAATCACTTTGCCTAAACCACCCAAAACGTACAGCCTAATATTATACTCTTGTCTATAACTCCTCTCATTAAGCCAATGCTTTGAAAAGGTCAGCGAGCAATGAATAATTCTGCATATTTTGCGGCCTGGGCTGCCAACACTAAATCTATAGGGACGGATTAAGGACACTTTTGAAACTCATCCCCGGCATTTTCTGAACTCGGTCGGCTGAGTCACGTGCCTCGGCACTGTTTCCAACGGGAAAGTTAATTTTAGAAAGGAGACAAAGTTTGCCAGGAAAACAATCGCATTGTCTCAATACCTAGACAGTGACTCCATTCTTAAAAGTACAAAATGCTTCGCTGTCTCCAACTTGCTCTGACTCTCTTTGAAAGCAGGTTAAAATAGCATCCTGGGCTGGAGAGAGCTGGCCAGACTCAACAGTCTGGGGTGCATGCTTCGCAGGCAGGAGGCCCGGGTTCCCGCCCCAGTACCTCAGGGTCCCACAGGCACCACCAGGAGGCAATCCCGAGCACAGAGCCAGGAGCAGTCCCCAAGCCACCAGGTAGGGTCCCCACACCAAATCAGAACAAAATAAAAAGCATCCCTATTTGGTAGTGAGCATCCTATTTCAGGAGAAGTTGCGCGCTTTAGGGGGCTGGAGAGGTAGCACAATGGCTAGAGCACTTGCCTGGCACGTGGCTGAGCTGGATTCAACCCTAGATGGTTCCCTGAGTGAGCACAGAGCCAGGAGTCAGTCCTGAGCACAGTTAGGTGTGGCCCAAAAGTTTAAAAAGAAAAAGGTGTGTGATTTAATCTAATGTCCACTTGATGGTATTTTTA